>NC_061798.1:9509338-9651838 GCF_021462225.1 Girardinichthys multiradiatus
TTCTACAGTAATTAGTGAGTCCTAAAAAAGACATCATTTGTTTCTTTGTCAATGGTTTTGGTGCTTGCAGAATTGCAGTTTTCCTTTCCTCCATTATTGTTTTTCCCCCTGAACTGAGCTGATGGCCCAGATATTTCACACTTTCCTTACAAAACTGTAATTTGTTTTTGCTGACTTTGTGGCCTTCTTTAGCCAAATGTTTCAGGAGTGCTATGGAGTCTTTTTTGCATTTTTCTTCGGTTTCAGATGCAACTAGTATGTCATCCACATACGTGAGCAATTGGCTCTGTTGTGGTGGGTCAAAAGTGGCCAAGCTGGATGTAAGAACTTGGGAGTAGATGGTGGGGCTTTCACAATATCCTTGTGGTAATCTGGTATAAGTGTATCTTTTCCCTTTAAAGGTGAAAGCAAACCAGTATTGACTGTCTTTGTGTAGTGGTACAGAAAAGAATGCATTGCTTATGTCCACCACAGTGAAGTATTTTGCTTTTGGGTTCAAAGAGTTTAATAACGTGTGTGGATCTGCTACACACGGAGATCTTTGTATTACTGCATTATTTACCGCTTGTAAATCTTGAACCATCCTCCATCCCACAGATGGGGGTGCCTTTTTTACAGGGAATATTGGTGTGTTACAGGGTGATTCAGCACACTCAATTAATACTCCAGCCTTCTTTAAATCTTCAATAACAGGTTCTATTCCCACCATTGCATCTGGTTTTAGAGGATATTGTTTAACTCTGGGTCTGTACTCTGTTTTTGGTCTTATCACAACAGGAAGTGCTCCTTTTACCAGGCCAACATCAGTAGGTCCTTGTGACCATAGTCTCTCAGGAACTTGTTTAAGTAGTTCCTCTTCTTCTTTTGTGAAAAAGATGTGTCATTTTTGTTTTGGGTCTAGGTGCACTCCAGCCTGGACAGTTACTGTCCAGAACAATGCCTTTTTGGTCATTTCAGTGGACTGGCTATACCATGTGTTCATGCCGGTTACCACCCAATCCCTTGCTCTTTCACCTCTGTCCACTAGTTTTGCTAAGTTTTTCCATTCTTCCTTTTTGTCTTTGCATAAGGATATGTGTGGCCCAGAAAGTTGTCTGAACAGTGGTTTGACAGTTTCTGGCAATATTACTGCAGCTGCTGCATTTGCTTCTACATCTGAGTACACATATGAGACTGTTATCTTTGTTGGGGTCATCCTGTTCAGTTCACTCATGTACTTGGTGTCTGGCTTTGCAGTATACCACATTGTCACATGTAATTCATCTGGTGACATAACATCTTGTGGGCTCCGCATTGATTGTTTGCCTTCATCCACTAACGATGCCCCTGTTGCAGTTGGCGGTTTGTTAGGGATGTCTAAAGTGTAGTAATAATTTGGTGTTCCCGTCCCTTGTACTACATAGACTTCCTCAGGTTTGCCTCTGACCACTCTCAAACCCTCTGGGGTTGGTGTTAGGCTTAGGCAGAGGGCTATTAAGCCATCTCTTCCTAATAGGTTCACTGGACATTCTGGTAACATCAAAACTGATAACTGACATGTTTTTCCTTCTGGATCTCTGATCCATAAGGGTTCTGTTTCATTTACTTGTTTGATTTTACCTTGTGCGGCCTGAACTGTGGTACATTTCCCACTGGGTCTCACATATGGTAATTGTTCTCTAATTGTTGTCCTGCAAGCTCCACTATCACAAAGAAACGTGATAGGTGTGCCTTGTACCAGCAGGGTTATTTCAGGTCTTATTTTTTCAACATAGAATAGGTCATCTAAATTTAGTATTTCCTCATCTTCTGAGGTGGTTTTCTCTTGTATTAAATTTTGATCCAATTCTGTCCCGTTTGTCTCACGATCTAGTCATGCATTTTTAGTTTGTGGGGGAGGACCTCCCCTACAATCCCTGGCTAGATGTCCTTCTTTACCGCAGGACCAACATGCTCTAAGATTTTGTGCTCCAAAGTGTCCTCTACCTCTTCCTCTACCTCGGCCTCTGCCTCTTCCCCTGCCCTGTGACTGTTGATAGTACACAGTGTTGTCCTCCTCTTGGTAAAACACTGCGTCTCTGACTGTGTCCTTTTTACCCTTTTTACTTTTTATAACTTTTTCAGCATGCAGCGCATGATTTATGTAGTCTGCAAGCGAGCCCCCACTCATTCCTATGTAGTGCCGGTTCACCCAGCCATGTATGTCGGGTGTTGAGCCTGAGTGGAGTGCATTTTTTAGTTGCTGCTGATAAGCACCATTTTCATCCTCGCTTGGTTCCAGTCCACTGTGAACTTTAAAAACTTTTGCCATTCTTACTCTATATTCATCAAAAGGTTCGTCTGGTTTTTGTTTACATCTCCCTATTTCAGTATAGTTTGCTCTCTTTTTATATTTTCCTTTTATTCTTTCCAGGAGAGGAACTAACTGGGTTGTTAGCTCTCCGCTACCAGCTGCAAGAGGTGCTCCTAATGTAGTTGATGGATTATAACCTCCCTTCACGTGATACCAGTCAGGGCCAAGTTTGCACATCCATGCTTGTTGGACTTCTATTCCATTCAGATGGTAGGCTTTCCTAAGATCCTCCATCTGCCTCACACTCTCATCCACATCCTCTCTAGGGTGTGGGATTCCTTCTACAGCCTTTTTAACATCATCTTGGGTCCAAGTTCGATAAACTCTAATTATGTCTGATTGGCCTTCTGCGCCTGCTCGTGGGTTAGGGAGTTCAATGAGGGGAAAAGTTTGCACATCCCCTCCTTCATCTAGGGTCATGGGACTAACCCTAGGTAATGGAGATAATAAATGTCCCAATGTTGCAGACCATTTACCCACTGCACCAGTGCTTCGAGTAGCAATTGGTGTTCGTGGTGTATATCCAGGTGGTGATGGTGGTGGTGGAGCAGTGGGTGCATCTATATCATTTCTCCCCACTGCCCCTCCCTGTTGCTGCAGTAACTGCTGTTGCAACGCTAAGTAGGGACCAGAATATTCATTATCTTCCCTTCTGTGAAACATTATGTTCTCATGTCCTGCTTCTTTCCATTTTGCTTCCTCTTTTTCTCTCTTTTGCTCTTCTTCACTTGCTTTTTTTTTCTCTTTATTTTGTCGCTTCCTTTCCTCTCTTTCCTGTTTTGCCAGTCTTTCTCCTTCCTCACGTTGTTTTGCTATTTTAACCCAGACTTGAGTCTGTGCATAACCTTCCTTTCTCATTTGTTTTTCATTATTTTTGCATTTAATTTTTATTTTATTCTGTAATTCTGTTAGGGCACTTGTAGACAGCTTTCCATTATAATTATAGGTTTTTATCCAATAACATAGGGGTTCTACTGCATCTTGATTTTCTTTTTCTACCGCTTTCCAATCTTTGCATGTAAGGTTATCAAGTAACTTTTGTTTCTCTTTACTTTGCCCCTTTCCCATTTTGAACTAAATTTAGATCCAGTATGTTTTTTAATACCTGGTGTATTCTAAATACTGGATTTATGTATTTGAAAACAGGATGGTGATCAAGAAGTCAGTTGTGGTAAAATCCACTTCAACCCTGTTCAGGTGGGATTTTCTTGCCTACAAGCATCCACAAAGGCTCACCATTTACTATCTGTTTTCAGTTTATATGAAAAGTAAGGACCTAATGGTCATTACGATTCCATTCACTCTTCCACACGTTTTTCAGTCACACTTTTTTACGCGTTTTACTCTTACTGTAATTACTTTCACAAAAACATAACAGAGGACTCCGCCGTCCTGTGTAGAGTTTAATTAGTCTATTTCAACTAAGGGAGTCTACCCTCCTGCGGAATTTAACTGTCTATTTTAGTTCAACAGAGGACTCCGCCGTCCTGTGTAGAGTTTAATTAGTCTATTTCAACTAAGGGAGTCTACCCTCCTGCGGAATTTAACTGTCTATTTTAGTTCACCTGATAGTGTCTAGAATTGTCAGGGTTTCTCTATACTGTACTATTTTAGGTCATTTGCATTTCATCACTCATTCCTTTTAAATGAAAGACCTACTCACTGGTTCTCTGTGTCCTCGGGAGTACCGTCAGCCGTCAGACCCCAGCCTGTCAGGGAGGGACCAGTCCCGGAAAGGGTATTAGTACTGTGGCCACAGATTTGTCTGGAATCTCACTCACCCACTGGGATCGTCAAGCGTCTTGGTCTCCGGCTCGAAGGACCATTTATGTTAGGTTTAAACACCAAACACTTTCACAATTCTGCACAAAGAAAGACACAGAGAAGTTAGTTCATTTTAACCTGCAGGTGAGAGTGTCTCAGAGGCTGCTCAATTACAATCCTCCAAACACACTCTGAAACAGCCCCTGCTCTCTCTGCCTTTTATTCATAAGAGAAGAGGCCCTGGTTACAGAATGTTCCAAGCACAAAACAGGGAGAGATGCACACTCATATTGATTAGAAACAGCTGCACTGACAGAATGTTCTAGAACATCCTGTCTCTATCTTGCAGCTCTTGTACATATAAGATATAATCACTCTGAACAGCAAGCTTCACTTCTATTAAAGTTAAAACATATATAATCATTAATTAACCCTAACAATTATGCAACGCTGGACAGGCGTAAATTAGGACCCCACTACCCGGGTGGATAGTGGGAGGCATAAAGGATGAGAGCACTTGCTGGAGCCTGTGTGGTGCCTGCGGTCCTGACTAGGGAGCGGGCCCCCAACTGGCTAGCACTGCCAGTCATTGCTAAATTGTCAGCATCAGTACATGAAAACATGATCGTTTAACAGGGGAGGTGGCTTTTGGATCATAACTAAGTGCAGACCAGTGAGCAGAGACAGCGTGGTAAGTAAAAAGTTTGTAATAAGTGACCAAAAACAAAACTCACAGCAGGCAGGATGGAGCAGATGCAAGCATTAACATAGATAGGCTTGGCGTCGCAAACAAGCAGTTGTGGACTGGCTTGACAAAGCACACAGTAGACTCCCGCAAGGAATAAACACTCTAGTGGTATATGTAGGTCAAAGCAGTGACACTGATTACATGAAGCAGGTGGGCTGAATGAAATATTGTGTTTTAATTAGCTGTATGCAAAACAATCATCATAATTAGCAGAAATAAAGGCTTGACAAAATTAGTCTGTGTGTCATTAATTTATATAATGTGTTTTCCTTAGTGAATTGAGTTCCTTAAATCAACTAATATTTCAATCATATTCCAATTTATTGAACATGATTGTATTTTTCTCAGGTACAGAGATTACAAGGGTGAATTACAGTTTCTGCCCTAGTCAGTTTAGGTAACTCTAAACGCAAGGACCACACTGTAAAACACCTAACTAATTGCATTCAGACACTGGGAGATTTATGCTGGTGCCTTGGTGTCCACCCCCTGTGTCCCTTACATATGTAACACCACACAGCAGTAGGGTCTCGGGGTGCAGGACAAAGGGCATTGTGGGCGTAAGGGGCACACCATGCAGTGAGCCCCATGCCCTCTGCAAACAGTTCACTATGCCTCCCTCACACAAGAACAACAGCCATCTTCCTGATGTCAGTCACCGCCATCTCAACATATTTCCTATTTCAGAAGCTAAAATATGTTTTAGTACCATTTGTCATGTCATTTAAGTACCCTTCGGTTTTTTGTTGTTTAAATCTCCAATAATATTCGGGCAAATGCAATGGCATCATTTTGCTTTAGCCTCTAGGCATGTTTATGTGACTGGTCTCTTTAATTATCAAAGAAAATTAATAAAGCAAAATCATTTGTCTAACATAAGCTATTATCTAGTACAGCCAAACCCAATTTTACTCTAGTTGGAGTACAATTCTCCCACACTGCCTGAATTTTTAGGCTGCGCTGGGTATGAACTTGTGTACATGAGACCTGGCGTGGGATATTAGCATATCATTCACTCACATTTAAACTGATAAAACAGAAAATTTGCATTGAAAATTACCATACAGCTGTTTGCATGCATGTTTAATAAATGAGGGCAGAGGAACGAGAGAAGTAGAACACAGCAGCTCAACAAGAAGTACAGTCATAGAGAAGAAACCACTGGAAACGGATTGTGATAACAAGCAATTTCGGATCATGTTAACCTAAACCTTTTTATGTCTCCAGAAAGATCATAATAGAGGATCTGATCTGGAGAATCTTCACACAATAGACCAACTTTTAAAATCTGTTGTAAATATTGCTCTGGGAGGTGTTAGTGATGTATCAAAAGGTAGAGTAAAAAAAAGTCATGCTGACACAGCTGTCAGGAAGTGCTGTTGGAGTAGGACCCAAATGCAGACAGGCAGGCAAAAGCAGGTTGGTGAGTTGAAAAGATTTTATAAAAAGACAACAAAAAACTTACAATTTGGCATGAGATGGCAGGAGCAGGCATGGAAACGAACATGGACAAACATGGCATGAGTATAGCAGTCTAGACCTGAAGGGAAACAGTATTATTCAGCAAGGAGCAAACAGAGCAGAAGAGTAAATATAGTACAGACCACAGGTGTGACAGGGAGGCTGATATTCATGATGCAGGTTGGCTGAATGAAGTTGATTACAACATGGCTGTGGCAGAGTAGAAGCAAAAAAACATGAATGAGCTGAACAGAGATGATGGAAATAATCAAACAGATGTAGCCAACCAAACTAAAACACACCATAACAGAATACAAGAATAAGTAGGAAACCTAAAGGAAAAACAAAACCCAAACAGCTACAAATCATGACATTAACTGAGACTACAGTCTATCTGTACTGTGCTAATTTGAAATTTGAAATGAATTCCTTCTTAGATAAAGGTGTTCCCCCTTTTCCTTCTAACATCACAAGAAAGGACCATTTTTAGAATGTTTTAAGTGTGACAACAACCGCACAATCTGGTCTTACCTGCTCGATATTGTAATAAACAAAAGGTCACAAACTGTTCTTCTCAAAATAGTTTTTTCACTTATATTTATAGAGATTCATTACACAATGGATTCAATGCCTTCAAGTCTTTATTTCTTGTAAATCTGATGATTATGGCTTACAGAAAATGAAAATGAAATGTTGTAATACTGTTGTGTTTCATCCACAAACGTAGCACATCTTCAGAAAGAATCTTTTTGACCGACTTTGATGAATATTTGAGGATTTTATTTCAGTCAAAAACACACATCAATCAGGGGCGGATCTAGAGGGAGGCAAGGGCGGCAACTGCCCCCCTGCTGTAGAGCCTTGTGGTAAACACCTGCATGTGTCTTGGGCACATTAACGAGTGTCCCAGTTTCCACAATTAAAGTCAGTTTGTCAACTTAAAGTCAACTTCAATTTGCAATGAATGAAATATTCACTGAAGTGCCCTGTGATGGACTGGCGATCTGTCCAGGGTGAACCCTGCCTCTCGCCCATAGACTGCTGGAGATAGGCACCAGCTCCCCCGCGACCCACTATGGAATAAGCGGTAGAAAATGACTGACTGACTGACTGACTGAAATGTCCACTGAAGTGTTTGGCAACAATGACCGGCATGTGATTTGTAAGAGCGTTAGCATATTTCCTTATTAGTTTAGCGTACAATAAGCATGATAACAGTTAATGAGAAGTTTAGCTATGAAAAAAATGTTCGTGTTTGTTTTTTTAGGGGCTGCAGTTTAATTAACGGCTCTATATGATCAATATTTAATCAGATCGGGAAAATAATAAATTGGCAGTCATGAGAATAAGATTTCTGAATGTAACTACTGGTGTGATCTGTGTGAATAGGATCACTTCTGGTTTCATATTGTTATAGACTTCTTGTGGTAATAAATTGTCAAATTTTTCAAAATCTTGATGCTTGACATTGCAGAACAAAATGAAAAGGAAATTTAAAAATGGAGACATTTCCAGTTTCTTTGGCAAAAAAGTGAGAGATGAGAAGGAAGAAGAGACTGTGAGATTTGAGGAAGAATGACAGAGAGACCAGGAGGGTCACAGGTGAAGAAATGAGTGAAGATGAGGAAAATGATGTTAGCATAAGCGATGAAGATGAGAAGACTTCAGAGTCAGAGAGAGAGAAAAAAAGAGTATAGAAGAAACAGATGGAGAGAATGAAGGAGTCAGGGAATCCAGGCCATCCAGCTGGATCACCTGGTATGTATTTATTATTGGTATTAATTCCAGTGCAGAGAACATACAGGGGTTGCACAATGAAACTGAAACACCTGGTTTTAGACCACAATAATTTATTAGTATGGTGTAGGGCCTCCTTTTGCGGCCAATACAGCATCAATTCGTCTTGGGAATGACATATACAAGTCCTACACAGTGGTCAGAGGGATTTTAAGCCATTCTTCTTGCAGGATAGTGGCCAGGTCACTACGTGATACTGGTGGAGGAAAACGTTTCCTGACTCGCTCCTCCAAAACACCCCAAAGTGGCTCAATAATATTTAGATCTGGTGACTGTGCAGGCCATGGGAGATGTTCAACTTCACTTTCATGTTCATCAAACCAATCTTTCACCAGTCTTGCTGTGTGTATTGGTGCATTGTCATCCTGATACACGGCACCGCCTTCAGGATACAATGTTTGAACCATTGGATGCACATGGTCCTCAAGAATGGTTCGGTAGTCCTTGGCAGTGACGCGCCCATCTAGCTCAAGTATTGGGCCAAGGGAATGCCATGATATGGCAGTCCAAACCATCACTGATCCACCCCCACGCTTCACTCTGGGCATGCAACATTCTGGATACGCTTCTTTGGGGCTTCTCCACACCGTAACTCTCCCGAATGTTGGGAAAACAGTAAAGGTGGACTCATCAGAGAACAATACATGTTTCACATTGTCCACAGCCCAAGATTTGTGCTCCTTGCACCATTGAAACCGACGTTTGGCATGAGTGACCAAAGGTTTGGCTATAGCAGCCCAGCCGTGTATATTGACCCTGTGGACCTCCCGACGGACAGTTCTGGTGGAAACAGGAGAGTTGAGGTGCACATTTAATTCTGCCGTGATTTGGGCAGCCGTGGTTTTATGTTTTTTGGATACAATCCGGGTTAGCACCAGAACATCCCTTTCAGACAGCTTCCTCTTGCGTCCACAGTTAATCCTGTTGGATGTGGTTCGTCCTTCTTGGTGGTATGCTGACATTACCCTGGATACCGTGGCTCTTGATACATCACAAAGACTTGCTGTCATGGTCACAGATGCCCCAGCAAGACATGCACCAACAGTTTGTCCTCTTTTGAACTCTGGTATGTCACCCATAATGTTGTGTGCATTTCAATATTTTGAGCAAAACTGTGCTCTTACCCTGCTAATTGAACCTTCACACTCTGCTCTTACTGGTGCAATGTGCAATCAATGAAGACTGGCTACCAGGCTGGTCCAATTTAGCCATGAAATTTCCCACATTAAAATGACAGGACTTTCAGTTTCATTGTCCAACCCCTGTATTTCTGTGTAAGCATGAAGCATTTATTACTATTTAGTAGTTTAATGTAATAAACTTTCAAATTGTTTGGTATCGGGGTGCACTAAATCTCTAAACTATTACAATCAGTGCTTTAATTAGCTTTAATAGCTGTTGCTGAAAAAGACCTCAGGCTAAATTGAAATCAGAAGTAGCCTATTTATACCCAAACGGAAATTCTCTATACTTATTTGTGTGGGGAAAAAATGGCAAATTTTTATTTCAGTCAGGAAAACAAGCGATCTAGAACTCAGGGTCTGAACATGCGGGCAGTTTTACGGTCATCCAGCAGATGACACTGTCGCAAAAACAAGTGGTCTAGATCTGCGGGTATGTCCCAAATCAGGGGCTGGATCCTTCGAAGGCCGTATTTGTAGTCCGATTACGTTACACCGCGGCAACGAAGGCGTTCCCAATTCACGAATCATTCCGAGACTCCTTCAAATGTGGCCCGATTTGAAGGATGGGTGGTGAGTATCCTTCGTGGTCCATCATTTCCCATGATTCATTACGGGTCAAAGCGGATTGGTCAAGCAGAGGCAGCCATGGCGGACCACAGCGGCAAAAGCTATGTGTAAATTGTGAAAATTTACACTTTCTGTGACACCAAGGAACTTTTACAATGTTTTTAGTGCGGGAATATACAGGGGTTTGACAATGAAACTGAAACACCTGTCATTTTAGGGTGGCAGGTTTCATGGCTAAATTGGACCAGCCTGGTAGCCAGTCTTCATTGATTACACATTGCACCAGTAAGAGCAGAGTGTGAAGGTTCAATTAGCAGGGTAAGAGCACAGTTTTGCTTAAAATATTGAAATGCACACAACATTATGGGTGACATAAAAGAGTTCAAAAGAGGACAAATTGTTGGTGCATGTCTTGCTGGCGCATCTGTGACCAAGACAGCAAGTCTTTGTGATGTATCAAGAGCCACGGTATCCAGGGTAATGTCAGCATACCACCAAGAAGGATGAACCACATCCAACAGGATTAACTGTGGACACAAGAGGAAGCTGTCTGAAAGGGATGTCCGGGTGCTAACCTGGATTGTATCCAAAAAACATAAAACCACGGCTGCCCAAATCACGGCAGAATTAAATGTGCACCTCAACTCTCCTGTTTCCACCAGAACTGTCCGTCGGGAGCTCCACAGGGTCAATATACACGGCCGGGCTGCTATAGCCAAACCTTTGGTCAATCATGCCAATGCCAAACATCGGTTTCAATGGTGCAAGGAGCGCAAATCTTGGGCTGTGGACAATGTGAAACATGTATTGTTCTCTGATAAGTCCACCTTTACTGTTTTCCCCACATCCGGGAGAGTTACGTTGTGGAGAAGACCCAAAGAAGCGTACCACCCAGACTGTTGTATGCCCAGAGTGAAGCATTGGGGTGGATCAGTGATGGTTTGGGCTGCCATATCATGGCATTCCCTTGGCCCAATACTTGTGCTAGATGGGCGCGTCACTGCCAAGGACTACTGAACCATTCTTGAGGACCATGTGCATCCAATGGTTCCATCATTGTATCCTGAAGGCGGTGCCGTGTATCAGGATGACAATGCACCAATACACACAGCAAGACTGGTGAAAGATTGGTTTGATGAACATGAAAGTGAAGTTGAACATTTCCCATGGCCTGCACAGTCACCAGATCTAAATATTATTGAGCCACTTTGGGGTGTTTTGGAGGAGCGAGTCAGGAAACGTTTTCCTCCACCAGTATCACATAGTGACCTGGCCACTATCCTGCAAGAAGAATGGCTTAAAATCCCTCTGACCACTGTGCGGGACTTGTATATGTCATTCCCAAGACGAATTGATGCTGTATTGGCCGCAAAAGGAGGCCCTACACCATACTAATAAATTCTTGTGGTCTAAAACCAGGTGTTTCAGTTTCATTGTCCAACCCCTGTAACTGTGTAGATGTGAAATATCTGCTTGATTTATCAAGACATCGCTTAATTTCAAACGTGCTCCAAAGTGTTCGGAGTTTTCCGCTCCCGCTGTAGTAACTGCTGGCTTGCCTCGCCAGCCTTCCCAGCGGTGAGGCAAGCTAACCCTGGAGAGATCGGACCGGACTTCCGACACTGAGCTCCCGCTGTCAGTCATCACAGTGATTGTTAAACACAAGTGATTTCCAATAGTTTATGTATTATTTTAATTTATTGTGTCATTTGTTCATGTAAATCAATTTGACATTACAGGTGATATTAAAGTAAACCTGTATAAATGGACAATTTTATGTAACCTTACTGTATCGCTGGAGATTGTGATTGAGAATAAATAAGCTTTTCAATATTCATTTTTGATGAAGAAATGCGCTGGAATGTGCTAACAGCTGGTAATGGCTAGACCGTCCCAATTCGCAGCTGCTCACTTGCGGCTTCCATGGTTTTAGCGACCGACAAAGGACCCAGCACACGTAGACCGGGTCCTTCGAAGGATGCAGCCCCTGAATTGGGAAATACCCTGCATGTCTGAACAGGTCTGCAGATGTCCCAATTCAGGGGCTGAATCCTTTGAAGGATCCAGCCTGCTTGCCCAGGCTTTCACCAAGGGACCATTTTGATAATTCACCAAAAGACAGGCAACAGCAAAAAGTTGATTTATGCTGCCTGTGATTGAAAGAGGAATCGCTGTGCTGAATATTTTATGTTCTTTGACTCTGCAAATCACATGCTCTACATGGACTCTCAGTCTTGCAATGGACTATGTCTTTCTGATCTCTGACCTAGACAGTTGAGCTCTCTTTGACAGAAATGTGGGCATGTGGACTTTGCATGGTACACAGTCTTCCACAAGGAGACCCTTGTCCACCATGATGGCCATAGATGGTTTAAGGAGGGCCACAATGCCAGACCGCTTTAAGATCTCTTTATCACTGGTGGCACCTTGATAAAGAGAAGACACAAAGGTCACTGCGCCATGAGGGGCTATCCCAATCAACCTTTTGAATGCGCAATGTGATTTATAAGTGGAAAACACCTCGCTCTGGAGGAGAAGGGAGTTTGGGGTTTGACATCGCAGTTCTGTGCAATTTAAAATGACTTGAGTGTCAGCGTAGTCCTGAAACACATCTGGGAGGTGAGCTTTCACAGTGTTTTCGTCTAGCCACATATTCACAACTCCCAATACAGTATAAAGGAAGTTGGCCCAGGTGTTAACAATGCGACTTACAGTTGACCGATGTATTCTAAATCTGTGGGCCAAATCCTTTTGCATCAGTCCCGGTGGCAGGTAGTTCATGAACAGGAAGAACTCATCAATTGGTTGAAGAACCTGGAAAAAAACAAAAGTTACCCTATGGCAGGAAATGCATTATGACCAGTAAAATAAAATGTTCAAAACATGTCACCAACAAATTATTATTTAGCTCATGTTGAGTGTGAAATCATAGTAAAACAAATTCCACTAACATTTTCTTGTTATTTAGGTCACTGTTAGCTAAATAATGCAAATGTGTTAGCGACATTTATTTTATACTTGGCAACCCATATTTGACTATCAAAAATCTTTTTGATGTGAGACAAGGCAAGTTTATTTATATTCATTTCAGTAACAAGACAATGTGCTTTACATGAACAAAACATAATAGAAAAACAAACAAACGGGCAATGCAGTGGCATAGTAAGAAAACAATAGGTATTAAAGGTCATAAAATGATTAATAAAAATGAATAATAAAGTGATCAAATGATAAAAAAATAAAAAAAAGATTCATAAACTAAGGGGAAAAAACTGCTTTATAAGGACAACAGGTAAACATTTACCGTTGCACTGGCAGAGTGAGGGACTTGTTCAGTCTTTGTGACACTCTGTGCCCTGGTAACCTGTATAATGTGGATGGTGGCTGGCTTTATTTGCTTCCACAAACCCATCAGGTGGGTATGACTTGCAAATCTGTGAAACATATAAGTTATATTGATCAGGTTAATTCATTCACATCTTATTTCAGACCCCAGAGAAGGCCCATTCAATACTTATACATATACTATCTCCTCACATTGTCCTGTGCCTCTCATCTAATGTATTGCACAACTGGATCACCAGTCATAACTCAGATCGTCCCTGATAACCAAAACAAGCTTGACATAATTCCCAGCAATATTCACTGAATTGTAAATATGTAGTTATTTGATCTTAATTGTCATCTCTATTATCCAACTGTTGGGCATTTAAGAACTATAGTCAGTATACTCCACCGAGATAATGTTATTTTCACTGCTCTTAATGTAATAGCTCTGCTGATCTATTGTTCTAACTCACACACTGTGGATATTTTAATTACCTGGTAAAGAATCGTATGTCCTCATCAGACGCAGAAAACCGCTCAAAACAGAACTTGCTGCTGACGGTCCTCTATCTGTTTTCGGAGCTTTGATATCTTCTCGCAGAGCTCTTCGTTTTCGTTGAGGGAGAGATGAAGGGCAGCAGGCTCAGTACTGGCGCAGTAGTCATGTTCATGACATGGCCCTGGGTCATCTTCATCAGGGTCAGTCTGCATCACTGTTAGATCGTTGTTCGGTGGACGCTCTGTTCTTTCCCATACTCCAAGTTGTCGTGTTGGAATATTATAGTTATTCCAATGAAAAAGCACAGGAACAGCTTCAGGTTGCAGTTGTCGACGTCCAGCAGGAGTGGGAGGCTCGATCAGATCAGCAGGAGTGGGAGGCTCGATCAGATCAGCAGTAACAAAATGTCGTGAACACACTCGGGAAGTATTTGTGACGATAAAATGATCTCTCCTGATCTTAACAGCCCATTGCTTCTGCAATTCGGAGTCCTTTGGAAAGGTATGAAAGCTCAGGTAAGAATTGGTCTTTGTTGATGCAGTGCAGAATGGCACACAGCAGTGATGGTTGGACCTGCAAGGCTTGTTACTTAGTGCCACTTAGAAAGCTTCCCTCAGCGTTGCAAACTGCCAAACTTTTGGTCAAGCACGTTTTTTGCTTACACGGTATACCACAGGATATTCTGAATAACCGAGGGCCCCAGTTTATTTCCCAAGTTTGGCGACAGTTTTGCTCAGTTTCAGGAGCCAAGGTATCACTGACTTCAGGCCACTATCCCCAATCTAACGGACAAGTTGAGAGACTTAACCAGCAGCTCGTGTCCACATTTAGGTGTGTGACCTCCTCTGCCCCGTTAGACTGGGCCAAGCATCTCCCTTGGGTTGAGTATGCTATCAACTCACAGGTCTCATCTGCTACAGGAGTTTCCCCCTTTGAAGCCTCATTAGGGTACCAGCCACCTCTGTTCGCAGCTGATGAGGTTGACGTGGCTGTACCCTCTGTTCGCCATCGTGTTCGCCGATGTGCTTAATTGGACTGCGGCCCAGAACAAATGTATCGCTGACCGCAAGAGACGGCCAGCTCCTGTTTACCAGCCGGGACAAAGGATTTGGTTATCTTCCCGGGACATCCCTCTCAAGGCCATATCAAAGAAGTTGTCACCTAGGTTTATTGGGCCCTACGTTATTGAGTCCGGACACCCGGTTTGGACTGTTCGTCGCATTTTTGACTCCTGTCGGCGTGGATGGGGCTGGCAGTTTACTGTGCCACTTACCTGTCGTTTTTCCTTACAGTTGTTCCAGCAAACCATACCGATCCATTCTCCATAAATAAACCTTTTTCAAACTTGTACCCGTTTCCCTTGAGCGTGATTCTGCATGTGGGTCAGAGCCATACGTAACACTGTGACAGATACCACCCATTTTATCAAATACAGACTTGGGAATATGAAACCATAGACTATTAGAGTTAAGACACGATTTTAACCATTTTATTTTAAGAGTACCATTCATGAAATCAAAATCAATAGTTTGAAGTCCTCCATTCTCATAGTATTTAGTCATATCCGTTTTCTTAATGTAGTGTTTGTTTTTCTTCCAAATAAAGTCATAAATAATCTGGTTTACTTTTTTAATGGCTTTATTAGGGATTGAGAGGGAGTAAGCTGGATAAATACATGTAGATAAGGATTCCATTTTGGTCAAATATATTCTACCAAATAAACGAATGTCCCTTAATAACCATAAATTCAGTCTAGATTTACATTTCTCAATCACCTTCCATATATTTTGCTTTTCATGTTCATCCATATTTTTAGAAATAAATATACCCAAATATTTGATAGACGTTTTTATTGGGATGTTGTACATTTCAGTCAGATGAGTAAGATGAATAGACATAAGTTTGCATTTGTTTAAATTCAACCTTAGACCAGAAGCTTTTGAAAAAATGTTAATTATTTAAAATATTTTAGGGGTCTCATTTATATTCTTCATGAAAATAGTAGTATCATCAGCTAATTGACTTATGATGAATTGTTTTGTTAAAATATTAAGAGGGGTAAAATTAGAGTTTTTAATAAAAATAGATAACATTTCAGCAGCTATTATAAAGAGGAAAGGAGAGACTGGACAACCTTGTTTGATCCCACATTCAATAATAAACTGAGGGGAAGTTCCTCCCGGCAGTGAAATTGATGAAGTTGTATTTTTATAAAAACTTACAATAAAATTCAGGAAGCGAGTTCCGAAACCATTTCATTATAGTAGATCATTATCAGACAATGCCGTAACAACCTTTAAAGAATCTGTTCCACTTTTGATGTCCTCAGTATCACAGAAAAACACAGTGGAGGGCAATAATTTTGTTTCTGCCCCTTCACAAATTGATTCTCTTGTTCATAGTGTTTCTTCATCATTGCGTGATGCATTAGACAATGCAGCCCCCTTGAAAAAGAAGGTAATTATTCATAGGAGGCAGGCTCCTTGGTTTAATTCAGAGCTGCGTACTTTAAAGCACAATGTTAGAAAATTGGAGAGAAAATTGTGCTCTACATACCTAGAGGATTCCTACTTAATCTGGAAAAATAGCTTACTGTTGTATGAAAAGACACTTCACTAAGCTAGAAAGGCTTATTTCTCATCATTAATAGAAGAGCACAAGAATAATCCTAGGTTTCTCTTTAGTACAGTTGCTAAACTTACACAGAGTCATAGCTCTGTTGAGGCATCCATTCCCTTAGCTCTCAGCAGTCATGACTTTATGGGATTCTTCTTAAATAAAATTGATTCTATTAAAAAGAAAGTCTTTGACATACTCCCGAAGATGATTACTTCATCCTCAGCAAGAGAGACAACATTGGAAGTAACTGTAGAACCTGATTTGTGTTTGGACTGTTTTGATCCTGTGGAGCTTCCTGAGTTATCAGAAATATTAGCTTCATCTAAACCTTCAACTTGTATGTTAGACCCAATCCCAACCAAATTATTTAAGGAAGTGTTCCCTCTGATTACCAGCCCCATTTTAGGTATGATTAACCTATCCTTAGTAAATGGATATGTACCACAAGCTTTTAAGGTAGCTGTAATTAAACCTTTACTCAAGAAACCTTCGCTTGATCAAGATGACTTGAAAAATTACAGGCCTATATCCAATCTTCCATTTTTATCTAAAATTCTTGAGAAAATTGTTGCTAATCAAATGTGTGAGCATTTACATAGTAATGACCTGTTTGAAGAGTTTCAGTCAGGTTTCAGAGCTCATCATAGCACTGAAACAGCTCTGCTGACAGTCACTAATGATATTCTAAGGGCCTCAGATAATGGACTTGTGTCTGTACTTGTCCTGTTAGATCTCAGTGCTGCATTTGATCCAGTCGATCACAATATTCTCTTAGAAAGGTTGGAATATGCTGTAGGGATCAGGGGAACAGCGATAGGCTGGTTTAAATCTTATCTGTCTGACAGATTCCAGTTTGATCATGTAAATGATAAATCATCTTTAAACTCAAGGGTTAATTGTGGAGTACCACAGGGTTCAGTACTTGGGCCAATTCTCTTTACTATATATATATGCTTCCAATAGGTAAAATTATCAGGCAGCATAGAATAAATGTTCACTGTTACGCTGATGACACTCAGCTTTACTTATCCATGAATCCTGATGACCCAACCAGTTAGATAGACTACAAGCATGTCTTGAAGACATAAAAACTTGGATGACTTTACATTTTTTGCTTCTAAATTCAGACAAGACAGAAGTTGTCGTCTTTGGACCGGAGTCTTTAAAAAAGAAACTGTTTAATCAATCACTTAAACTGGATGGCATTAAATTGACCTCTGATAATAAAGTTAAAAACCTTGGTGTTATTTTTGACCAGGACATGTCATTTAAATCCTATATTAAACAGGTTTCTAGGATTTCCTTCTTTCATCTCCGGAACATTGCCAAAATTAGAAATATAATGTCCAGGAGTGACGCTGAAAAACTAGTCCATGCATTTGTTACTTCAAGGATGGACTATTGTAATTCTTTACTATCAGGATGTCCACAAAATGCAGTTAAAAGCCTTCAGCTGATTCAAAATGCTGCAGCAAGAGTTCTGATGAAAATGAAAAAGAGAGATTGTATTTCTCCTACTTTAGCTTCCCTTCATTGGCTCCCTGTTAAATCCAGAATAGAATTTAAAATTCTCCTCCTCACATATAAAGCCCTTAATGATCTAGCTCCATCATACATCAGAGATCTGATTGTTCCATACGTTCCTAACAGAGCACTTGGTTCTCAGACTGCAAGTTTACTGGTGGTTCCTAGAGTCTCTAGAAGTAGAATGGGAGGCAGATCTTTTAGATATCAGGCTCCTCTCCTGTGGAACCAGCTCCCAGATTTAGTCTGTGAGGCAGACACCCTGTCTACTTTTAAGGCTAGGCTTAAAACTTTCCTTTTTGATAAAGCTTATAGTTAGAGTGGCTTAGGTTATCCTGAGCTATCTCTGTAGTTATGCTGCTATAGGCTTAGGCTGCTGGAGGACATAATAACCACTGTCACCCTCTTCGCTACATTCTCACACTACTCTCCAATTTTGCATTATTTACTGTTATTTCAGTTTTTTACTTTATGTTCTCTCTTTTCTCTTCCTAGAAGCTACAACTGGCCTGACTTTGTGTCTACCTGTACACCTTTCTGGAGAGGGGCATCGTCCAAGCTTCTGCTGGCAGCAACTTAATGCTCACCCTCTACTAATGATCCACATGGCCCTGTCTTTCAGTGTTTAACCCTTTCTATCTCCTAGACATGGCAATTGACTGAGCTTTTACTGTGACTAATTATATGTGCTCTCTTTCAGACTCTAACCTTGAAAACTGGCTCAGAGTTTATCTGTTCTTTCTTTCTAGTTGAAACGACTAAATGAGCTACATCCATGAACATTTACTTTTCCTTCCCATAGAAAGGACTCCTGGATCAGTGCTTCTTTGTTGTCTTTGTGTCTCTGCTCTGTTCTCTCAAACCCCCAGTCGGTCGTGGCAGATGGCCGCTCACACTGAGCCTGGTTCTGCTGGAGGTTTCTTCCTGTTAAAAGGGAGTTTTTCCTCTCCACTGTCGCTACATGAATGCTCAGTATGAGGGATTGCTGCAAAGTCAACGCCAGAGACTGTCCACTGTCTCTACATGCTCATCCAGGAGGAGTGAATGCTGCAAGTCACTGACTCAATGCAATCTGCTGGGTTTCCTTAGACAGAAAAACTTTTTATCCAATTTGAATAAATAACTGAATCTAACTGCACTGTTCAATGGTTACGATTTATTGGAATGGATGTCCCTGACTTTTGTGAAGTGCCTTGAGACAACATGTGTTGTGAATTGGCGCTATATAAATAAACTGAATTGAATTATGGACTCATCATTTATCACATTAGAGATTGATGTTTTGATATAGCTACAGAAAACTGGCGACTTTATCAAACTAGAATTGAATTTCCAGAATCCTTTGTTTCTTTGGCAAGGCGAGGCGAGGCGAGGCGAGGCGAGGCGAGGCGAGGCGAGGCGAGGTGAGGTGAGGTGAGATAAGGTAAGTTTATTTATATAGCGCTTTTCAGCAACGAGACACTCAAAGCGCTGTACATACAATTACAATACAATCACAAAGAAAATAAACACAGATACACACACAGAAAAACAAATCAAATTATAAAAATCAAACAACAGAGGTAATTTGAAAAAAATAAAATAAAATAAAGAGAATAGAATGATGGATAAGAAAATGAAAGGAAAATTGGACTGAAAACGTAACTAATCATGCCTAAATGGCACAGTCAAAGGCCACTCTAAACAAATAAATTTTCAGTCTTGATTTAAAGCAACTTAGGGTTTTGGCGCTTTTACAGTTTTCTGGGAGTTTATTCCAGATTAGTGGAGCATAAGAACTAAAAGCTGCTTCTCCATGTTTGGTTCTGGTTCTGTGTATGCAGAGTAGATTTGAGCCAGAAGACCTGAGAGGTCTGGCTGGTTGATACACTGACAACAAGTCTGTAATGTATTTTGGTGATAAGCCATTCAGTGATTTATAGACTAACAGAAGTATTTTAAACTCTATTCTCTGAGCTACAGGGAGCCAGTGTAGGGACTTTAGAACCGGGGTGATGTGCTCCACTTTCTTAGTTCTAGTGAGGACGCGGACAGCGGCATTCTGGATCAACTGCAGCTGTCTGATTGACTTTTTAGGCAGACCTGTGAAGACACCATTGCAGTAATCAATTCTACTAAAGATGAACGCATGAATTGGTTTTTCAAGGTCCTGCTGAGACATTAGTCCTTTAATCCTGGAGTTGTTTTTTAGGTGATAAAAGGCCGATCTTGTTACTGTCTTTATGTGCCTCACAAGGTTCAGGTCTGAGTCCATCACTACACCCAGGTTTCAAGCATGACTGGTGGTTTCTAGCTGTATACAGGTGGATTAAAAACTATTCTTATAACTGAGTGATCAGTAAGGGGAGCTGTGGACATGGAGCAGTCCTGAACATTACTCATCATAAAGGGCAAGATCAACCAGATGTCTATTCTGGATTTAATAGTGTTGTTTGGCTTGAACCATGAGTATTCTACAATGTTAGGGTATTTCAATCCTGTAGAGACTCAAAATAAGAAACACAAAATGTAATTAGAGAAGTTACACAATGGATGTTTATTTGTTTGGCGCTCAGACCCCATGAATGCTGATAATGCATGAACTTGATTGAACGTCTCAGAATTAGAATTAGAATTGTCTTCCCCTCCCTTTAAATACGGAGCCTTGAAGGATCATTGGCTGAGGATTACTGCGGACTTGATGCTGATTGGATGGAGCGGAGACGCACGGAGGAATCATTAAATTAAGCTGGCGAAGTGGGTGAGTCTCCCCGATTAAATTTTCGTCATTACTCCATTTGCAGCGCCATGGATCTAACAAATTATGTACAGAGCAAAAGTCACTAACAATGGGATTGAAAAAAACTGTCCTGATATTTTGATGGAAATCTATCCAAATATTTGTCAAAAACCATATTAAAATCCCTTCCAAAAACTATATATGAGTTCGGGTAGGATAAGTTTAAATCTAAAAGTATTTTAGAAATTTTTGACATCAAAGCCTTATTTGAGGAGGCGTTATTGAAACCGTAAATGTTTATTCAAATGTAAAATTGACCATCTAGTTCTAAGAGCCAGTGACCATCTCCACTTGAGCTTTATGAAGTAACTCTACCAAGTGAGTTAACGAAAAGAATAGCCACCCCTGCAGATGAAGAAGAACCATGGTCAAATAAAATTTTATCACCCCACTGATTCCTCCAAAACTTTTCATCCACAGTTGTAGAGTGTGTTTCTTGCAAAAAAAAAAAAATGAAATTGTCATTGTTGCCCTTACAGAATAAAAAAAAAAACGTACTTTTTATACTGTCTCTTAAACCCCTACTCTAAGAAATCCTCCTGTAAATTTAAAGTAAAATACTGGCAGCTACAGATGCCAGTATTTTACTGTAAATTTACATTATGTATACTGTAATTTATTTTGACAGTAGATTACTGTTAAAGTATATACAGTATAGATACTGTACAAAAATGGTAAAATACTGGCAAATTTAGCTGCCAGTAATTTACTGTAAATTTACATCTTCAACATGGTAAAATTATTTAAAAGTAGTTTGCTGTTAAATTAAATACAGTGGTGAAACTAAATATATAGTAAAATACTGGCAGCTACAGATGCCAGTATTTTAATGTAAGTTTAGTTTTACTACAGCATTCACTTTATCACTAGGCTACTGCAAAAAATTTTGTGCAACATTTACAGTCTTAGTTTTACAGTGTTATAGTAGTACTTTACTTATAGTGCTAAAATTGGTGTGGTTTTAAAATGCATAACCCTTACATGACATAACACAGAAGAGGAGGAGATAAGTAACATTCTTTAGGACAACATTTTTATTTAAAAGGCACTGTTATCCCGCAAACCATATACATTTATATTCAAACAAATTATAGAAAATAAACACATACCAATGCCTCAGGGAATCAGTGAGAAAACAAACTGGGCCTCCAACGTCCAAAACTAGTTTCATTTACACTGGAGTGAAAATTAAATAAGAACAGTTTGCAAGTTTGCAGTGTCTTAAACTGGGTTTAACTGATCCATTTTTCCAATCTTCGGAACAAACAAAACACTGTTCTTACAGAAATATCCATGGGTATCATTAAATAAAAAAGACTCCCAAAATCAAAAATTAAACATGGCCTCAGTAACACTTGAATAAGAATTCCAAATCACATATTGTAGTGTCCTAAGCAGAGACTTAAACCATGAACTATTACTGTTTTTCAAGAGTCCAAGTGGCACTTACTTTTTCAGATGCAGGTGAGGGTAACATCCAGCATGGAAAAATACAAGAAAATATCATTTAGACCTTAAATGATTTGGAAACAGAAGTAGTCCAAAAAAAAAAAAAGACAACAACTAACCTGTATGAAGTGCCACTCAAAGTCCATCAAGTTTTTGATCAGTTTAGAAACATGTACATTCACTGTTTGCTGTTTCTTTTGGATTATCTTGCCTGTCTTTTTGGACACCATCTTGCCATGGCTGGTCTTTGTGCCCCTTTCTGGGTTTATCCCAATGAAGCACCTAAAAAACACAATCCAAAATGAAAAAAAATATATATATATAAACAATGTGGCACTTTGAAGGCAGCAGGTATGCAATATACAAAGTTTATTTACCTTATGTGGAGAAATTATGCTGTTTTTAAAGATATTAAGAAAATACATCACCAAATTTGTCAACTGGTAATTATAACCTGCTTTAAAGCTTTTAAATCGTGACACTGTATTTTACTCATTGTAAAATGTTTTCAAAATAAAATTAATAAAATCATGTTTTTCTTTTGTTATGAGGGGATTAATGAACAATGTCAAATCTGAGGAAACAACGCCCTCAAAAAGGTCATGGCCAAGGCAGGGAGGTAATCCAGGCTGACAGACATGAAAGTGAGCAAGCTCATTGAAGATTGAGTCAAATTTTATGCCTTTAGCATCACTTGGTCCAGCATCAGTTCTGTTGACCAGAACATTTTCTTCATTTGACTCTACTGGGCGGTTAGGGCCTTTGGCAAGAGGATCAGTCAAAAATGTCTGTCGATCAATACCTGCAAAAATACAAAGTCCTCGCAAAGCTTTCCATATATCCCCCAATACTATGTGAACCCATATAGTCACCCGCAATGGCACACAGAGTTCCTTTGGTAATCGTATCATACGGCAAAGCAACGGCAGTTAATTCAAGATCTTTTAGATCTTTCAGAAGGGGACTCAACACAAGATCCTGTCCAAAGTAATTAAAATCTGGTTCTCTACAAAGTAGCACAAGTTGCAGCTGATCAATGCTAGACCTGTTGTGTGGCAGAATATTTGCAAGTGTCAAATACACTGCTCAAATCTTGTGCTTCTTTTTCCCAGAGCCAAGAGGATTTATTATCTCAAATGAATCCTGATAAAGAATGACAGCCAATGAGTATTCTGTATTCTTGTACAGTATGTTTTCAACAAAATGTGTGCCATCCCACCGATCCTGAAAGACTTCAGAATTTCTCCTGATGGTTTTTAGTAGTTTATGCTGTTCCCACACTGAATTAGACTCTATTGTGTTCTTCACAGGGATAAATTGTGCACAGCATTCTCTGTCTGATTCATTTTGACCCAGACAGATGGACACTGGATCAACATAATTGAAACAGTTTTTAAAGACTGTTTTTCTGTGGTTATCTGTGTGAAGTGCCTCAGTATTGCAAGCCCTGAAAATATCCTCATCTCTTAAAATGTCAATCACGGTTCCTATTTGTGTTTCTGAGAGTCCAAGAGTAATTAGCCATTCTTTGAGATGGAATAGCAAATGTGACTGATTAATTGCATGTATTTCCGAATAGTCTTCAATAATAGTATTAATGGTAGAGGATGGTATCAATAGTTTGGCTTGTAATTTCAAATTAAACAAAGCCAAATGTTTCAAAAACATGTCCTTTTCTGTGTTCTCTGGAAAAATCTGTTCATTACTGAAGGAGCTTGAAACATCTGGCTCCAAATTACAAGCTCCATCATCAGTATCATGAGAACTACAAGGATCTGTTAGGCTTCCAGTTGAGGTCATCAGACTTTTTTCAGAAGAATTTCTATGCTTTCTTGTCATGTGCGATGTAAACGTCGACCTAACTGTAAAACATTTCGTGCATTGTTTGAAAGGGCATGGAACCGATCTTCCCTGTTTGATATGGACTTTAAGATGGGTAAAAAGACTCCTCTTATCCTCGAATTTAGCATTACAAAATCCCACATGACATTTTAAATCAGTTTCATTTCCAATAGCAGTTTTATGTGTCACTTTATGCTGATAGATGTGACACATAAAAAATGAAAAAATTTTAAACACCCTGCTGCATCTGGAAAACCCACACCTGAACATTACATTTGACATACAACAATGCTTTCGCATGTGCCTTATGTAAGAAGCTGTATTACTGCACATCTTGGATACATACTTGCATACGTTTCAGTAATGGGACTCAGCTGTAATTGATGCTACATTTAGTGCTGTGCTTGTATGCATGGCTAGTAGCAACATAGCTCAAGTTCAGATGCTAATGTTAGCTTGAATTTATAGTTTTGGAATGATAAAAGAGAAAATATGTGGTCCTGAATCACTTTTGTATTAGACAAACTTTAAGCACAAAATACTTGACAATACTTGGCTAAATATTAAAAACAAGTGATTAACTTTTCTCCATAAAATCCCTACTACCTGACTATGGCCCAAGACATGTGGTCATCCAAAGTAAACTCAATGACAAATGACAGCACAATCTCTTGTCTAAATTCACTTTCTACCATGAAAACAATAATTAACATTCACCAGAGTGATTTTACTTACCCTTTTGATGCTTTAAAATTGGTGGATGAATGCTGATTGTCTAAGTTGCAAAAACCAAAGAAAAATGTCTACCCTAGAAAAAATAGTGTATTGCTTGATTATTTTACGGTAGTTTACCGTCATCATTCTTGACTCTGGAAGATGTCAAATTTAACAGTATTCTACCGTATTTTATAATAGTATGTCACTGCTAGAATTCTGCCGTACATTTACAGACATTTCTGTAGCATTTGGAGAGAAACAGGAAAAAGCAGCCAAAACTCAACTATAAACAGTGACTGCAAGTTAGAAAAACATTGGAAGCTCAAACAATAAACCGTCCCTTTATAACCATTCACAGAATAAATCATCCAACCAGAGGTAATACTTAAACAGCAGCACATGACTACAAACATATGGAAACTTAACCCCCTCTTGTTATGATTCAGGCACGTCTGCTCTACCCTGTCTCCCTGGCTGCAATCAGCAGATTAGATGCACCTGGTGGTTGCTGCAGTGTAGTGCAATCTGTGGCATACCATACACCTGTGTCTTCCCTGATATATACCGACTCTGACAAGCAGACGGTGCCAAATTTTTGAAAGCCATTCGTGTGAGTAGATATCCAGCATTCCTTCCTATCTGATCATTGTTCTTGACCTTGCCTTTTGGATTTATGCCTCTGCCTGCTCCCTGTTGGACTATTTGGATTTTGGTTGTCAACCTTGTTTCCTGCATCTGGTTTATGCCTCTGCCTGACCCTTGCCTGACGCCTCTTGTTCCGACGTTTTCCTGTGGCTGAATAAACCTTTTAAACTTTCAGTACTGTGTCTGGCTGAATCTTGGGTCCGCCTTTTTCTGATTCATAGCAGAAAAATCTGGCCAAAAATGGACCCATCGCCAGCACAACAGTGGCGTACCCATGTTGATGAGACCCTTTCCTGGTTGGGTTCCGGCATGGAGGAAATAATTTCCACATTACGTTCTGGCAATCTTGTCTCCGAGCCGCCACCGTCACAAAGAAACTACGCCCAAGTAACACGGACAACAGCAGAGGTAAGGGAGCCACGCCTCTCTCCGCCTGAGATGTTCAGGGGAGACTCAGACCAATGTCGAGCTTTTCTAACTCAGTGTGAAATTCATTTTGAGCTTCAGCCGACATCCTTTCCCACTGAACGTTCCAAGGTGGCGTTTGTTATATCTCTGCTGGCAGGAAAGGCAAAACAGTGGGGAACTGCTGAATGACATAACAGGTCTGCATCTTGTGATCTTTATGAAACTTTTTCCAAGGAAGTCATTCGAGTTTTTGACCCGGTCATTCCAAGTCGTGAGGCCGCAAGAGGATTATTGTCCCTCAAACAGGGTGATCAGCCTGTCTCGACCTATATAATTGACTTTCATTTGTTTGCTGCAGAGAGCCGTTAGAATGAGGCAGCACAAATGGATGCATTCATGAAAGGATTAAACGAAGACATCAAGGATGAGCTAGCGACCCGTGATTATCCTTCTTCCCTGAAACAACTCGAGGATTTGGCTGCTTGCATTGATATTCGGCTGGCAGAGAGAAGGAAGGAGAAACGCCATGAGAGGGGTCGCTCATCATTAACTCAGGTTTCTGCACACCGGTATGAGAGAAGGAGCCGGTCACCTCTCACTGAGGAAAATGATAATTGTGAGCCCATGCAATTGGGCAGAACCAAGATTACCCCTGAGGAGAAAGATCGTCGGAGAAGATTCAAGCTCTGTTTTTATTGTGGAGAGAAGGGACATTTAGCACTCAGGTGTCCACTAAAAGGACAGGCTCAGTAGAGGAAGGGAGGTCTCTACTGAGCCGAAGTCAACTATCTGCCTCCTCCTTCTTGTTTCCTGCCCATTTTCAAACCTCTTCATTGTCTCTTCAGGGGGCCGTGTTTATTGATTCAGGAGCAGATACTGAATTCATGGACGAAACATTTGCAGTCAAGAACGGCCAACCGGAGACGGATCCCAGCTCCTAAGTACCAGGTGGGGCAGAAAGTTCGGCTCTCCGCCAAGGACCTCCCATTAAGGGTAGAATCCCGGAAATTGGCACCCCGATTTGTTGGACCTTTCCCAATCTCCAAGATCATCAACCCTGTCGCTGTACGACTGAGATTACCCAACTCCATGAGGATTCACCCCATGTTCCACGTTTCTAAGGTCAAGCCCTTCGTGGAACCCCGACTTGGAAACATATGGAAACTTAACCCCCTCTTGTTATGATTCAGGCATGTCTGCTCTACCCTGTCTCCCTGGCTGCAATCAGCAGATTAGATGCACCTGGTGACTGCTGCAGTGTAGTGCAATCTGTGGCATGCCATACACCTGTGTCTTCCCTGATATATACTGACTCTGACAAGCAGACGATGCCAGATTTTTGAAAGCCATTCGTGTGAGTAGATATCCAGCGTTCCTTCCTGTCTGATCATTGTTCTTGACCTTGCCTTGCCTTTTGGATTTATGCCTCTGCCTGCCTCTTGCCTGACGCCTCTTGTTCCGATCATTGACCCTGTTTCTGTCCTTGGATTATTGAGCCAGCCTAACCCTCGGATTATTCAGTCTGGAGTCACTTCTTACCTGTGCTGTGGAGATCACCGCCTGCCGCCCACTGAGGTTTCCCCTCTGGATTTCAAGTTCCACTCAAGACAAAAGCAGGTTAGTGGTTTTTCTGATCCCTGCAAAATCTGGAGAGACTACAAGTCACTAATCCCTCTTTCTGCCTCAGTGATTCCTGGAAGCTGTGAGGAGCGTTACCTGTGTGACGATTTCCTGTGGCTGAATAAACCTTTTAAACTTTCAGTACTGTGTCTGGCTGAATCTTGGGTCCGCCTTTTTCTGATTCATAGCACCTCTATACCATGACCATATCAACTGGTGATTTTTTGATGTAGATGAATCCGTCTCCACCACGGTAGTAGGCTCTTTTCCCTGCGGCTCTTGCCTGTTGAATTTTTGGCCACAGTGCAGCTCGTGTTTCCCTGTCAGCTTGGCAGAGATCCTCAGTGAAGTGAATTCCGAAGTCCCTACAAATCGCCGATTCCTTCGTCACATGCCATAGGTGATCGCGGTACACTATATGTGCGAACTAGATGATGATTAGTCTCGTTTTGTTCTCCTCCTCACGGCTGTGATAAAACAAATTTAAATTGCTTTTGTCCTTCTGAGGTGACGATCCATCTGACCTGACAATGGTTTCCACTTTCCTTCCTGCTCCCTCCTGTCCTGTTGGTCATCCCACTGTATTACAAGCTAAACGGAAAATGTTTATCATAGAGGAGTTGAGATGTCTGTGTGAAAGTTAGGTTGATTCTTACCTCTGCTTTTCATAGAGGGGGTGCCAGGCCACATGGGGTTTTGCTAAGCTGATATAAGGAGGTGTCAGCCTTAGTCTCATCGGATTTGGTCTCGGCTCTGCTCAGTAACACATCTGATGCTGAAAGACCTGTCTCTCTTATAAGGCAAACTTAATGAAGCTGATTGAATGGTTATCATTGATCTCTTTCTTTAGAAAATACAATTTTTGTTCAACAATTTGGCATTGCGTGGCAGGATTCCTTGACTGACTTCCTCTGAGGACATTGACGGAGAAGGGCTAGACCAGCCTTGGAAGAGTTTCCTTGTCTCATACCCCGATTTACTGTTACAGGGAAGGAGGACTTCTGTTTCAAGGTTCTCGGAGACTCAGCACTGGAATCTGGAAAGAACCTGATTTTTTCTCAGAGAATGAATCAGCATAATTTAATAATTACTATCATTATTTGTTTTACCAAGCTTGGGTTTAAACCTAAAAACAAATTAGAACAAAATATCCAGATTCGACATTTAAAAGTTTTACAAAACTAAAAGGTCCTACTAATTAAATTGAAAGCTTAAATTTATAAAACTTTTCTACTGAGGATGAGGGTGTGAGTGTAATAGGGTTGGTCCACCTTATAACATACAGCGTAAAGGACGTCGCTGTGTGCGGTTGAGCAACAGTTCGGTCCACGTCCTTTCCCGTTGTGGCTGCGAACTGATCAGTAGCTCGCTGGCAGAGTCTTCTCCCTATGTGTGGTTGAGTGAGGCCCTTCTGCCCAATTGATTAGGATCCCTTAGGTGATTGAATAAGGCTCTTCTGACTACTTGGCTGGAAGGAAGGTAATCAAGGTGCCAGAAAGCTTTGAACTCCTGTGGAGACGTCTTCAGGTTTTAAGGAATATTCCCCCATTAACCGGTGTGTAATGTGTCTGACGACTTTTAAGGAGACACCTCCTCCTTAGGGAGAAATATTTGACTAGATGGTATATGGACCAAAGCACCGAGTGCATTAATTAAGGGGTTAAGGAGTTAAAACTTTCCTGCAGGAAGTTTCGTTTGTCTTAAATATTGCAATCAGTCGGAAAAGAAGGTAAAAGTAAAAAGGGACATTAGAGATGGGAAGTTGTTTTAGAAAGGAGCATAGTGCATCTTCTGGAAAGAAGAATTTGGAAGACACAGAAAGTAGAATTTGAAGGAAGTGATGACTGACTGACTGACTGATAACTTGTCTGTGTGCAAAATCTGAACCTATACTAAACTTTTTCTTCTGCCTCTCTCTCACATGCACACACACACACAAACACACACACACGGGATTTGAGTGCAACCTCTGCGTTTTAAGTCTGGACATCAGACACCTGCCCTCCCCATGGCTACTCCACCAGAGACGCTTCTTCAGCATGGCCTGGAAGAGAGGCCTGTCTGCCTGCCTGCTGCAGATGACAGTGTGAGTTTCCACCAGAACGAAACTCAGAAGAAGTCTGGCCCCAAACCCACTGAGATGGACAACGATCCATGCTGTTTGCCAGAGCCAGAAGAGCAATACACTGGATTTATATTGAAAGCACATCTTATGCGGGCAGAAGAGAAACAGGCTGGAGCAAAGTTCTTTCTCCCTCCTGGAGAAGTTAAAGTGGACAAGGAAGGAGTGAATGTCTCACCAACACACCTGGGAAGGGCCTGGGTTTATGGACTGATAGAGAACTGTGTGCCATGACAGTCTGACTCTGTAGCGATCAAAAAACTGAGGGGGTAACGTACAAACACACACACATTTGCATCTATCTTTTCTATTTTCTGCAATGAAGAACGCTTATTAACCGCTGCTCATGTGACGCTTGCTTGACCTTGACAGATATAGGGGGTTATAATATTATTTTAGGGTTGGGAAATTCTCTTCAAAAGGGAGATAACTTAGTTCATTTGATACTTTCCAGTTAGTTCTTTTAGAGAAGCAAGGTCTCTCTTTCTCTTTTGGAATATTCAGGGTCAATTATTCTAGTTATTAAAAGTTATTAAAAGTTATTAAATGCAGAGGAAGTTACAAAATCCAAACCTCAGCAGTAACCATGTGTTTCAATGTCAGCCTCAGGACAGATCTCATGAAGGAGCATTTTTAAAACCCATTGCATGCGTAACACCTGATGGGCTTCTCCTTCAAGCATTGTTTTCTGTTGTCAAAGTTTGTATCCCTAAATCTAATGGGTAGAGACCTCATGAAAACAGGATAGGTTTACTTCAGATGGTCTTCATACAGTCTCTGACACGGTACATACAGTGGGGTGCAGTTTTTGTCCACAAGTGCTAACTTACGCTTATGGAAGGTTCACTGTTGTCACAGCAGGTGCTGGGAAGAGGTTATATTAGCTTTTTTCCCCCTCCCTCTTCTGATTCATGCAGCATGTTGATTTAGACTGTACCTTATATCAGGTCCTGACAAAAACTATGAAAGGCTGGGTTCTGCAGTTTCTTTTTTTTTCTCTGGGGAAGGAAAGGAAACCTAATCACTTCTGTGTTGCACAGAAATATAAAAAAACACTTGTTGTTTTCCTTAAGATCTCACCAGCTAAAAAGTTTAAAGAGAGTAATTGGTTTTGTTAAACACATTTTCCTTGGCAAGAAAGACAACTTAAAATGGGAATGGGAAAGATATTGGGTTATTTTTGTCTCTGAAGGTAAGAAAGAATCTGATTGGACAGCGGTACCACAAAATTAAACTAATCTCATGTTCTCTAAAAAAAACTCTGCACAGAAATGGCCTTCGTCCAGAACTGTGGAATTATTTCCCACCACAATACCACATTTTTTAAGCATGCTTTTTCTTTATTTTAAAACAGATCTGTGTTCTTTTGGGTTTTTTATTTTTAGCATAATGTTTGTCTGAAGCTTCTTATGAACTAGGTTAGGAGCAAATATGATGTGGGGCAAATTAGGAGCTGTGAAATGGAGTTTAAACGAAAATTCAACATGGAAGACTCACCATCCCGGCACGTCCAATCACTCCTCACTGGCTGCTCCAATCAACAGCAGGTCCGCACTTCTCCTCGTCAATCATCTCCCAGGGCATCACTTTTAAAGACCTTCTGCATGGAAGACACTGCACTTCTGCTGAGTTTCGACCCTCCTCCACCATATGCTCCCAACTCCTTCCATACCAAGGCCTACGCCACCACCAGGATTGGATCCCAGGGGGGAAGACGTAGCTAAGCATAATCCTAAGATGTTTATTCAAACCCATTTCATCCTCAGCGTTTACGTCTTCCTCAGGGGTCCGAGCGCCAAAGAAGTAATCTTTCATTAATAAACTCTTTAACTGTCATCTTTTTGTTTCTCCATTATGTGAGTCTTTCCAGGTTGAATTAGTGATTGCAGTCCCTAAATCTGATTATTGTCCAAGACAGAAATAATACACTCTTAAGTCTGGAGATATTTAGCCAATCTTTCAATCTCTGCAGAAAGCTGGTATCATTGTTTAATGCGGCGGTCGTTAACCTGTGGTTCCTGGACTCCTGAAGCCCGTGAGCCATAGATTTTGGGTCCATAAAATTATAATACTTAATTAAAGGTAGACCTATTACCTATTAAAAATACATCTAAGCCAATGATGAGTTCCAGTCATTTTGATGGCTTTAAAATGCAATAATACTCAAAATTTCTACTCTGGGGAACACATATTGGGGCTCAAGAGTTTTGTTTTGTTCTTTGTAATGGAATAAAGAGTAAAGTCCTTTATTTTAGACAAAAAAAAAAGGGAAAAGAAATAAAGGCCTTCTTAACACTAAAGAGGATGGGCGGCTCAAACTCCAGTTTCCTTGTTTGACTTCTTAGGGTTTAAAGATTGAAAGAATACCTAGGAGTACAAAGGAACACAAGGTAATTTCAGATTACTAACACATAAAATATTGGAACATTTATCAGCATTTAGATTGTAAAAGATGGGTTCTAGTAATAATTTTCTCCCCAGCTCTCAAAATTTAAATAGCCAAATTTAAAGAAAGTTATGTCTGTTCTCCTTTTGAAGCACTATGTGCGAAAAAAGTCCAGTTTGCAGTCAAGCTTCTTATCTTAATTTCTGATTAAGTCAAACACTGCAGTTTTGTTTTGTTTGGATATACCATAAAAATGTCAACAACGGCTTAAAATACTTCTTTGCAGTTAACCTGAGCAGAGAAATTCTGGAATACAGCTGCGATCAAATTGAACCAAACAAAAAGAGAATTATAACAATAACCCTCAGGATTGTAGTTATTGTTATTACGGAGTTGCACTCATCTTAAACAGGATCCTGGCGATTGTCATAACAAAATTGATCAATTACAGTTTTAAGAGATATGGCTGAGAAAACATATTTTAAAAATAGATTGTTAAAATTTGATTTGAATTCTTGTAGCTTCGAATTTGGCCATTTGTCTGTCTTTGATGTTTTGTCTTTGTTTTGATGGAATGAATGTTTATGTCTTGCATGGCACAGTAATCCATGTTTAGAATTACGTTTACAAATCCCAGATTGATTAAAACCTTGAGCTTTCAGGAAAGTTAGGAAGCAGCTTGTTTTTGAGGTAGGTGCATGTTAACAGTTTTGCAGTTTGAGGCACACTAAGATGGGTTGAAATGTTGAAACTGTGGGAACCCCCATAGGCTGTCCATCAGACATTAGTTAAGCCTGACTCTGCCCACCTACCAGGTTTGTACAGTCCTTTGCTTTCATGGAAATGCTCAGCACCTCCCTTCTTGAGTTTTAACGCTGTTTCAGAAACAATGGAATCAAAAGGCTTCTAGTGATTCCTGTGTTAAAAACATGTTTTTTGTATAATAATTAAGGATGAAGCATGACATTTAGATTTCTGTGTTTTACTATTAAAAAGTTAATAAAATTGTTTAAACTTTTTTTAAATAATTTGTTTTGCATGCAGAATCATTGGTGATTTATTACATTGAAAGCTTTCCCTGGTGCCATTAAGCTAGCTGAGAGTTGAAGATATGCCAAAAGTAAGGAATATATTTTTGATAAATAATCTGAGTCATGACTTCATACTTGGTGGGAATTAATGATTAAATTCAATTTGTAAGGTTTATGCATCAAAGAAAGACATAGGCTTCATTTTGTTGGTGTAGTAAAAGCACCGGAAAACAAATTGTTTCTTGCACTGTCGAAGGCCACAGAATACTTGTGATTCCTCTGTAGATGCATCAATGGTGGAGCTTTATACCCTCTACAGGGTACTCGAAGGTTCATGGGAGTTTGCCCAACTGGTCCACATGTGTTTTGTGGACCTGGAGAAAACATTCGACTGTGTCAGGGTATTGGAGAGGAGAGTTCTCGAGGGTTCGTGGGAGTTTGCCCAACCGATCCATGTTTTGTGGACCTGGAGAAGGCATTCGACTGTGTCCCTCGTGGTGCCCTATGTGGGGTGCTCCAGGAATATGGAGTTGGGGGCTCTATATTAGGGGCCATCCGGTCTCTGTACAAGCGGAGCAGGAGTTTGGTTCGCATTGCCGGCACTATGTCGGACCTGTTCCCGGTGCATGTTGGACTCCGGCGGGGCTGCCCTTTTTCACCGGTCCTGTTCATAACTTTTATGGACAGGATTTCTAGGCGCTGCCAAGGGCCGGAGGGGGTCTGGTTTGGGGACCAGAGCAATTCGTCTCTTCTTTTTGCAGATGACGTGGTCCTGCTGGCCCCCTCTAGCCAAGACCTACAGCATGCGCTGGGGCAGTTTGCAGCCGAGTGTGAAGCAGCTGGGATGAAGATCAGCTCCGCCAAGTCCGGGCCCATGGTTCTTGACCAGAAAAGGGTGGCTTGTCCTCTTCAGGTTGGAGGGGAGTTCCTGCCTCAAGTGGAGGAGTTTAAGTATCTCGGGGTCTTGTTTACGAGTGAGGGAAGAATGGAGCGGGAGATCGACAGACGGATAGGTACAGCTGCCGCAGTAATGGGGGCGCTGTGCCGGTCAGCTGTGGTGAAGAGAGAGCTGAGCCGAAAAGTGAAGCTCTCAATTTGCCGGTCGGTCTATGTTCCTACCCTCTCCTATGGCCATGAACTTTGGGTCATGACCGAAAGAACGAGATCCCGGATACAAGCGGCTGAAATGAGCTTCCTCCATAGGGTGGCCGGGCACTCCCTTAGAGATAGGGTGAGGAGCTCGGCCATCCGGGATGGGTTCGGAGTAGAGCCGCTGCTCCTCCACATTGAGAAGAGCCAGTTGAGGTGGCTCGGGCATCTATACCGGATGCCTTCTGGACACCTTCCTTGGGAGGTGTTCCAGGCACATCCCACCGGGAGGAGGTCAAGGGGACAGCCCAGGACACGCTGGAGGGACTATGTCTCTCGTCTGGCCTCGGAACGCCTTTGGCTCCCCCCGGCGGAGCTGGAGGAGGTGTCTAGGGAGAGGGACGTCTCTGCTGAGTCTGCTGCCATGGCGACCCGGTCCCGGATAAAGCGGAAAATGACGAGTACTTTGTTCAATGCAACATTCCCCCTAGTCAGTTCTCAGGTTACTCATTTAGAATTGGGGCTGCCACTTCAGTAGCTACCCAAGGAGTTTCCACAGCTTCCCTACAACAACTCGGCTGCAGCTCAACTTCAGCAATCTCTTCATATGTCCACCCAAACGTTTATTCGGTGCTTTCTGCCCAATGATCTATCAGCTCTTAGGTAAGAGCTTCTGCATTTACTGGTGGTAGTTGGCCTTTTCAGTTTAAACTTATCCTTGCTATGTAAACCTCATTCTTTCCCCTCATTTTCTTCAAGGTGCCCATTCTCCAACATCCGTCAGATAATGTTATCCATTATGTCTCCCACGTTTCTTCTCATCACATTCTCTCTAGATCAATCTCTCTCTGCGCCTTGTCAGGCACACGCCTCATCCCTCCTCCACCTCATCTCCACCATCAGGCTTCAAGCTCCTTCTGACTCCCTTATCTCCTCAGGCCTCTACTCCACCACCAGTATCAGGATCCCAGGGGAAAGACTTCTCTAATTCTAACCCTAAGATTGTTGGGATTATGAATCTGAGAATACTGGTGAATACCAGGCCAGTAAGGGGATGGTATTAGGACAAAATAGAAAGGTGTGAGACGAGCTCTTACATTATTGAACAGCAAAAACTCTGCACACACATGGAATGAATTCACACAATTTCTTAAAATACAAGAATTTAAGAACGTATACAAGAACGTTTTCCTCCACCAGTATCACGTAGTGACCTGGCCACTATCCTGCAAGAAGAATGGCTTAAAATCCCTCTGACCACTGTGCAGGACTTGTATATGTCATTCCAAAGACGAATTGATGCTGTATTGGCCACAAAAGGAGGCCCTACACCATACTAATAAATGATTGTGGTCTAAAACCAGGTGTTTCAGTTTCATTGTCCAACCCGTGTACATGATATGTGAGGGGAAATGGAGAGTAAATAGCCAAATGTGGGTCTTGTCAAAGGGCAGAATTAGCGGATTCATTTTAACCCACAAAACAGCACCGCAGTAGAACAGCTGATGTCAGCGATGAGACTGAACGCACGGATACTGAGATAGATGTTTGTATGTAGCGTGCTGGTTAAACCTAAACCAGGCAGGAGTTGTGGGTAGGCGGAAGCACGCAGTTTGATCAAGTAACACTCGAAGCATATATGGTTTCTGAACCATTTGTAACACTGGAAGGCAGAGAGAAAGGAATGATGGTACTTACAGTACCGGAGAGAATGCTCAGCTGACATGCAGGAGGAATCCGAGCTTGTCATCATGAGGGAACAATGTCTGAGCACTTCCTTGTAAGGCAAATTCCTGTGCTGAGTGCACCCAGTCAGTGAGCTCGCTTCTCCTCAATGAGGATTTTGCAGCAGTGTAAAAGGAAAACTATATTTTAATAGGCCGACGATGGCAGCCTCGGAGCTCCGCTTTCTTTGTTTTTGTATTTTGTGTGTTTTTATGTTTTTCCGAGCCACAGTTCTGTGGTCTCATTCAGTAGAGAGGAACTTCTCAACATCAGAGAGTCCTCTCTTGGGATTTTTTCACCATCTTTCATCGTTCCGAGGTTCACTGAGCTCCTGGCAAGCGGAGCTGCGGCTCTATACGGGATCCTGCGCAGGAAGCGTCGAAGGGGAAAGCGTGCTGGCGCGCTGGTAAAGCTCCGCAAAAGAGGACTTCGCACACCACTGCCTTCAATCCACCTGGCAAATGTCCGCTCTCTAAGCAACAAGATGGACGAGCTGCTTCTCCTCACCGGTAAAAACTCAGACCTCCGCGGATCAGCGGTTCTCTGCTTTACCGAGACATGGCTGAGTGAAAACATCCCGGACTGCCCACTGCTGTTGCCGGACTTCCAGCTGTTCAGAGCGGATCGCAGCGCGGAGCTATCGGGGAAGAAACGAGGTGGCGGAATCTGCTTTTATATAAATGAAGGTTGGTGCAGAGACGTAAAAGTGCTGGGAAAACATGTAGTCCTGATCTGGAGTCATTTTCCATAAACTGTAAACCGTTTTATTCACCGAGAGAGTTTTCCTCGTTTATAATAATCGGCTCATATTTTCCACCGCATGGCTGCACTTCTGCTGCTGAAAAACATCTCGCTGAGCTGATTAACGACATGGAGAAAAAATACACGGACTCTTTCATCATAATACTGGGAGATTTTAACAGAGCAAACCTCTCCAATGAACTCCCCAAATACAGACAGCATATTAAGTGTCCCACCAGAGACAAAAACACACTGGACCATTGTTACACAGCTTTAAAGGACTCATATCATGCTGTTACCAGGGCTGCTCTGGGTTTTTCGGATCATTATCTAATCCACCTCATCCCAACCTACAGACAGAGACTAAGAACTTCCAAACCCAAGGTTCACACTGTTAAGAAGTGGACTGAGGAATCAAAGCAGATGCTACAGGCCTGCTTTGAATGCACAGACTGGACTGTTTTTGAAACCTCAGCCACTGACTTAAACCAACTAACTGATGTGGTGACATCATACATCAGTTTCTGTGAGGACATGTGTGTGCAGACCAAGACCTTCTGCACCTTTGGGAATAACAAGCCATGGTTTACTCAACACCTCAGGAATCTGCGCAGGGAAAAGGAAGAAGCTCACAGCAGTGAAGATTGGACGTGGTACAGGCAGGCCAGGAACAAACTAACAAAAGAGATCAAAGCAGCTAAGAGAAGCTATAGTGAGAAGCTTAAGAACATCCTTTCTACTGGTGACACTTCAGCTGTATGGACCAGTCTGAGAAACCTGACTGCCTATAGGAGCCCCTCCACCCATCCTGAACAGAGTCGTCTCCTGGACAACCGTCTGAATGGCTTCTACTGCAGACATGACAAGAAGCCATTCACACCTCAAATCATCTCCTCTACATCCCATTCAGGAACAAATTCCTCCCATAAAGTAACCAACCCCCGACCTTCAGATCCTCTGCCTGCACTAAAGATCTCCAAGGAAGATGTAAACAGGCTCTTTCAGCGCATGAAAACAAAGAAAGCTGGAGGACCTGATAACGTCTCCCCATCATGCCTGAAAACCTGTGCAAATCAACTTGCTCTGATCTTCACAAGGATCTTCAACAAGTCACTGGAGAAATGTGAGGTTCCCTCCTGCCTCAAACGATCCACCATCATCCCGGTTCCCAAGAAACCCACCATCGTAGGATTAAATGACTTCAGGCCTGTAGCCCTGACGTCTGTGGTCATGAAATCCTTTGAGCGGCTGGTGTTGAAGCACCTGAAAGATATCACAGGCCCCCTGCTGGACCCCCTGCAATTTGCTTACCGAGCAAACAGGTCAGCAGATGATGCTGTTAACTTAGGTCTACACTTCATCCTGCAACACCTCGACCACCCAGGGACGTATGCCAGGATCCTGTTTGTAGACTTCAGCTCGGCCTTCAACACCATCATACCAGACATCCTCCACCAGAAGCTCACCCAGCTCAACGTCCCAGCCTCCACCTGTCAGTGGATCAACAGCTTCCTGACGGACCGACAGCAGCAGGTGAGACTGGGGAGCATCTTCTCCCGATCCAGATCAATAAGTACTGGTGCCCCCCTGGGGTGTGTTCTATCCCCTCTTCTCTTCTCCCTGTACACAAATGAATGCACCTCATCGGACTCGTCCGTGAAACTCCTTAAGTCTGCAGATGACACCACTGTCATTGGACTGATCCAGGATGGTGATGAGTCTGCATACAGACAGGAGGTGGATCGGCTGGTACATTGGTGCGGTCAGAACTACCTTGAACTGAATCCACTCAAGAAAGTCCACCCTGGTGGACTTTCGGAGAACACCACCCCCATACACCCCCTCACCATCCTCAACAACACTGTATCGGCCGTGGACCACTTCAGGTTCTTAGGAACCACCATGCTCTGAGGACCTGAGATGGTCTTCACACATAGACACTGTTCGAAAGAAGGTCCAGCAAAGACTGTACTTCCTGAGGCAACTCAAGAAGTTCAACCTTCCACAGGAGCTGCTGGTCATCTTCTACACTGCCATCATTCAATCTGTCCTGTCTTCATCCATCTCAGTGTGGTTTGGCTCATCCACAAAACAGGACAGGTCCAGACTGCAACGAATAATCAGGACTGCAGAGAGAATAATCATAGCTGACCTTCCCTCCATCCAGGACTTATACAGGTCTAGGGTCAGGAAAAGAGCTGCAAAAATCTCTGCAGACCCCACACACCCTGCACATAAACTGTTTAGAGTTTTACCTTCAGGCCGCCGCTACAGAGCACTGTTTACTAAAACCAGCCGCCACAGAGACAGTTTCTTCCCCAGGCTGTTTCTCTGATGAACATTCAATAGAGTACAAAACAACAGCATACAGATGTTGCAAATGCACCTTTTTATTTATATATGTGTATATTGTACATTGTAAATATGTATATTCTGTAATACAAAAACAAAACCACAGAGCAGAGTGTACCGGAGTCAAATTCCTTGTTTGTATGTACAAACTTGGCAATAAAGCTGATTCTGATTCTTGTTTGCTCAGCTGGCAGTCACAGACACACATCGCTGTTTGTTTATTTGCATGTAAAGCTTGTAACTATGATCTGATCACTCAGGATGGATTTTAATGCCAGGAGTCAATGGTTGTGGTTAGGCTTGTCTGAATTTTATACTGATCAGATCTGCAAAGGGTCATAATTCAAACCGTAATGGGACCATCTGCTGCTTTAGAATGGTACAGTAAATGGTCATGAGTGTGGCAGGTAGTGATCTACAGTGACATCTTTTGGAGTTTAAAGGTTTGAGAGTGCTTATGGTCTGTGGAACCCACCATGTTTACATCATCTGTGCAAAGAAAAATTAATCACTGGTTAAAAGGGTGGGGTGTCCGTTCAGCATTCCGCATCAACAGGTACACGGGAAGAAAGGGTGTCCAGCATTAAATTTCGGGGCAGAAAAGCTTTCATGGATGAGAAACAACATGCGGGAAATTGAAAAGACACAATAAGCACTACATTGTGCATAGATTCTAAATGAAGGCATCAAAACAGTGAATGAACACATATGCAATCATGTAGCAAACAATAAATTGTAAAATAACTTTAAATATTTTGTATTTTAGAATCCTTAAAGTAATTGAATTCAGTTAAATTCAATTCAGTTTTATTTATATAGCGCCAACTCACAACACGTCGTCTTAAGGCACTTCACAAAATCAATTCAGTCGAATCATACAGATTTCAAGTCAGGGACATACATTCCAATTAATCTTAGCTATCAAATAGTTCAGTCAGATTCAGTTATTTATTCAAATTGGTTAAGAAGTTTTTCTATCTAAGGAAACCCAGCAGGTTGCATCGAGTCAGTGACTTGTAGCATTCACTCTTCCTGGATGAGCATGTAGAGACAGTGGACAGTCACTGGCATTGACTTTGCAGCAATCCATCATACTGAGCATACATGTAGCGACAGTGGAGAGGAAAAACTCCCTTTTAACAGGAAGAAACCTCCAGCAGAACCAGGCTCAGTGTGAGCGGCCATCTGCCACGACCGACTGGGAGTTTGAGAGAACAGAGCAGAGACAAAAAGAACACAGAAGCAAGATCCAGGAGTACTTTCTATGGGAAGGAAAATAAAATGTTGATGGATATAGCTCCTTTAGAGGCTTCATCTAGGAAGACAAAACAGATAAACTGAGCCAGTTTTCAAGTTTAGAGGTTGAGAGAGCACATACAGTTAGTCACAATAAAAGCTTAGTCAGTAGCTATGACTAGGCGAAAAACAGGGTTAAACACTGAAAGACAGGGCCAAGTGTATCATCGGTAGAAGGTGAGCATTAAGTTGTTGGCAGCAGACGCTTGGGCAATGCCACCTTCCTTGATTGTGTCACAGGTAGATACAGAGTCAGGCCAGGTATAGCTACTAGGAAGAGAAAAGAGAGAGAACATAAAGTAAAAAGCTGAAATAACAGCAAATAATGCAAAATTGGGGAGTAGTGTGAGAATGTAGCAGAGAGTGAAAGTGGTCATTATGTTCTCCAGCAACCTAAGCCTATAGCAGCATAACTACAGAGATAGCTCAGGATAACCTAAGCCCCTCTAACTATAAGCTTTATCAAAAAGGAAGATTTTAAGCCTAGCCTTAAAAGTAGACAGGGTGTCTGCCTCACGGACTAAAATGGGAGCTGGTTCCACAGGAGAGGAGCCTGATAACTAAAAGATCTGCCTCCCATTCTACTTCTAGAGACTCTAGGAACCACTAGTAAACCTGCAGTCTGAGAACGAAGTGCTCAGTTAGGAAAATATGGAACAATCAGATCTCTGATGTATGATGGAGCTAGATCATTAAGGGCTTTATATGTGAGGAGGAGAATTTTAAATTATATTCTGGATTTAACAGGGAGCCAATGAAGGGAAGCTAAAGTAGGAGAAATATGATCTCTCTTTTTAATTTTCATCAGAACTCTTGTTTTGAATCAGCTGAAGGCTTTTAACTCCATTTTGTGGACATCCTGATAGTAAAGAATTACAATAGTCCAGCCTTGAAGTAACAAATGCATGGACTAGTTTTTCAGCGTCACTCCTGGACATGATATTTCTAATTTTGGCAATGTTCCGGAAATGAAAAAAGGAAACCCTGGAAACCTGTTTAATATGGGATTTAAATGACATGTCCTGGTCAAAAATAACACCAAGGTTTTTAACTTTATTACCGGAGGTCAATTTATTGCCATCCAGGTTAAGTGATTGACTAAGCAGTGTCATGATGTGGTTTTGGATCGGACCAAAGTGCACACAAGAGCTCGGCAGGATCATCTTTGTAATTCAAAGATTTTACATGTGGAATTACATACTGAACAAAAAAGTGTGAAACAACTGAAAATATGTCTTATATTCTAGGTTCTTCAAAGTAGCCACCTTTTGCTTTGATTACTGCTCCGCACACTCTTGGCATTCTGTTGATGAGCTTCAAGAGGTAGTCACCTGAAATGGTTTTCACTTCACAGGTGTGTCCTGTCAGGTTTAATAAGTGGGATTTCAAGCCTTATAAATGGGGTTGGGACCATCAGTTGTGTTGTGCAGGAGGTGGATACAGTACACAGCTAATAGTCCTACTGAATAAACTGTTGGAATTTGTATTGTGGCAAGACAAAAGCAGCTAAGTAAAGAAAAATGAGTGGCCATCATTACTTTAAGAAATTAAGGTCAGTCAGTCCGAACAATTGGGAAAACTTTGAAAGTGTCCCAAAGTGCAGTCGCAAAAACCATCAAGCGCTACAAAGAAACTGGCTCACATGAGGACCGCTCCAGGAAAGGAAGACCAAGAGTCACCTCTGCTGCAGACAATAAGTTAATCAGAGTCACCATCCTCAGAAATCACAGGTTAACAGCAGCTCAGATGAGAGAACAGGTCAATGTCACACAGAGTTCTAGCAGCAGAGACATCTTTAGAACAACTGTTAAGAGGAGACTGTGTGAATCAGGCCTTCATGCTAAAATAGCTGCTAGGAAACCACTGCTGAGGACAGGCAACAAGCAGAAGAGACTTGTTTGGGCTAAAGAACACAAGGAATGGACATTAGACCAGTGGAAATCTGTGCTTTGGTCTGATAAGTCCAAGGTTGAGATCTTTGGTTCCAACCACCGTGTCTTTGTGTGGCGCAGAAGAGGTGAACGGATGGACTCTACATGCCTGGTTCCCACCGTGAAGCATGGAGGACGAGGTGTGATGGTGTGGGGGTGCTTTGCTGGTGACACTGTTGGGGATTTATTTAAAATTGAAGGCATACTGAACCAGCATGGCTACCACAGCATCTTGTAGCGGCATGTTATTCCATCCGGTTTGCGTTTAGTTGGACCATCATTTATTTTTCAACAGACACAATGACCCAAAACACACCTCCAGGCTGTGTAAGGGCTATTTGACCAAGAAGGAGAGTGATGGGGTGCTGCGCCAGATGACCTGGCCTCCACAGTCACCGGACCTGAACCCGATCGAGATGGTTTGGGGTGAGCTGGACCGCAGAGTGAAGGCAAAAGGGCCAACAAGTGCTAAGCATCTCTGGGAACTCCTTCAAGACTGTTGGAAAACCATTTCAGGTGACTACCTCTTGAAGCTCATCAACAGAATGCCAAGAGTGTGCGGAGCAGTAATCAAAGCAAAAGGTGGCTACTTTGAAGAACCTAGAATATAAGACATATTTTCAGTTGTTTCACACTTTTTTGTTCAGTATATAATTCCACATGTGTTAATTCATAGTTTTGATGCCTTCAGTGTGAAGCTACAATATTCATAGTCATGAAAATAAAGAAAACTATTTGAATGAGAAGGTGTGTCCAAACTTTTGGTCTGTACTGTACAGGTCCTTCTCAAAATATTAGCATATTGTGATAAAGTTCATTATTTTCCATAATGTCATGATGAAAATTTAACATTCATATATGTTAGATTCATTGCACACTAACTGAAATATTTCAGGTCTTTTATTGTCTTAATACGGATGATTTTGGCATACAGCTCATGAAAACCCAAAATTCCTATCTCACAAAATTAGCATATCCTTAAAAGGGTCTCTAAACGAGCTATGAACCTAATCATCTGAATCAACGAGTTAACTCTAAACACCTGCAAAAGATTCCTGAGGCCTTTAAAACTCCCAGCCTGGTTCATCACTCAAACCCCAATCATGGGTAAGACTGCCGACCTGACTGCTGTCCAGAAGGCCACTATTGACACCCTCAAGCAAGAGGGTAAGACACAGAAAGAAATTTCTGAACGAATAGGCTGTTCCCAGAGTGCTGTATCAAGGCACCTCAGTGGGAAGTCTGTGGGAAGGAAAAAGTGTGGCAGAAAACGCTGCACAACGAGAAGAGGTGACCGGACCCTGAGGAAGATTGTGGAGAAGGGCCGATTCCAGACCTTGGGGGACCTGCGGAAGCAGTGGACTGAGTCTGGAGTAGAAACATCCAGAGCCACCGTGCACAGGCGTGTGCAGGAAATGGGCTACAGGTGCCGCATTCCCCAGGTCAAGCCACTTTTGAACCAGAAACAGCGGCAGAAGCGCCTGATCTGGGCTACAGAGAAGCAGCACTGGACTGTTGCTCAGTGGTCCAAAGTACTTTTTTCGGATGAAAGCAAATTCTGCATGTCATTCGGAAATCAAGGTGCCAGAGTCTGGAGGAAGACTGGGGAGAAGGAAATGCCAAAATGCCAGAAGTCCAGTGTCAAGTACCCACAGTTAGTGATGGTCTGGGGTGCCGTGTCAGCTGCTGGTGTTGGTCCACTGTGTTTTATCAAGGGCAGGGTCAATGCAGCTAGCTATCAGGAGATTTTGGAGCACTCCATGCTTCCATCTGCTGAAAAGCTTTATGGAGATTTCATTTTTCAGCACGACCTGACACCTGCTCACAGTGCCAAAACCACTGGTAAATGGTTTACTGACCATGGTATCACTGTGCTCAATTGGCCTGCCAACTCTCCTGACCTGAACCCCATAGAGAATCTGTGGGATATTATGAAGAGAACGTTGAGAGACTCAAGACCCAACACTCAGGATGAGCTAAAGGCCGCTATCGAAGCATCCTGGGCCTCCATAAGACCTCAGCAGTGCCACAGGCTGATTGCCTCCATGCCACGCCGCATTGAAGCAGTCATTTCTGCAAAAGGATTCCCGACCAAGTATTGAGTGCATAACTGTACATGATTATTTGAAGGTTGACATTTTTTGTATTAAAAACACTTTTCTTTTATTGGTCGGATGAAATATGCTAATTTTGTGAGATAGGAATTTTGGGTTTTCATGAGCTGTATGCCAAAATCATCCGTATTAAGACAATAAAAGACCTGAAATATTTCAGTTAGTGTGCAATGAATCTGAAATATATGAATGTTAAATTTTCATCATGACATTATGGAAAATAATGAACTTTATCACAATATGATAATATTTTAAGAAGGACCTGTATATCCCTTTGAGTTATCAGCTGTAGTTTGTTCAATGTTTAATTTTGAAACTAGCAGTAAAAACTAAAACTTGTAAGGAAAATAAATGTTTTAAGTTTTCAGCACCTGCTGCTGGGGAAATTTATAAATCTGACTTTGGTTTTGAAAATCTTCCAACCTAAAGCTGTGGTGAAAACCAGGTTAACCGTGTTTCTAGATGAGTAGGTTTGATTTTTGTATTAAACTGTGTTTCTACTATGTGGTCTCTTTTGGAAAATCATCCATGAAAGAAATCAGCTTAAAAAGGTATTCAATTCAATAATGTATTTTTCATATCCTGGTCCTGAGTGTTCTGTAATTTGCTTCATGTGCTGCACAATGACAAAAAACGTATAGACAAACGTTACTAAAAGCCTCCACAAGAGGGCAGTATTCATAAAAAAATATCGGAATGTAGAGAGATTGGAACTAGAAATAAAAAGACACTCAAAGATTAAAATGCAGATGATGCATCCATCCATAGTCTATACCCTAAACTATTCAGTGTATTTGATTTAATGTACATAAACAGCCTTATGATGACTTGGACGGATACTTACTGAGCTGAGACCGAATTTGTTAAATGATGTTGAGCACTGCAGCTTCACTTGCACTGAACTTGGAGGAATAATTTGACAGAGGCAGTGATCCTCTTTAGCCTCTGTGGCATATTTATTCAGTCATATTAACAGTGAAAATCTCTCTTGAATAAAATCTCAACAGAAAGAAAAAAAGAACGTGACGACACGTGTCCCTGACCGTGAAAATTAGGTACTACACCTCACTTGGTAATAATACACTTCATACACCTTGGCATTAACATGAGTACACAAATTTAATCTCCTAACACCCCCACTTGTACTCAGGTTGCACAAATTTGAACAGAAGTTACACTGTAAACCACAATACAGAAGTGGAACTCTTTCACTCCTTTTAAACACCAAACATAACGTCTGCAAACTTTCTCAGTTTTAGCTTAGAAACAGGGTTGGTGATAATATCAGCTACCATTTCATCAGTAGTGCAATATAGCAGACAGACTTTCCCTTCTTTTACAATAGACCTTACAAAATGAAATTTTATATCCACGTGTTTGCACCTCTGTCTTCTCACAGGGTTTTTGGCCAAAGCGATTGTTCCCTGGTTATCTTCATACACTACTGTCTGTGTGTATTTGTGACCATCAATTCCTTCCAATAACTTTTTTAAAATATATGCATTCTTGTGTAGGTAGGCAGAGTTCAACAGTTCATTTTTGGTTCAGAGGTTAGTGTTTGGACAGGAGTGAGGCAGGTTTGGGCAGAGACTACCACTAATAAAATGTTTAAAAAAACCAAAAACAAAACGAAAAGGTAATAATTTTCACACCATAATAATACTGCTTTTAAAACTTTAATTTCTTAAGTTAAGAATTATAAGAAAGAAAAAGATTAAAACAGAATATAGAGTGTTGCAAATTATTTACCATCTTCCTACCTTGTTTGATAGATTTTACAGGGTTGATTCTGGACTACACAGCTTGCCATGTCTTTTAGGAACGCCGTTACCTCAGTTATAATACATCTGCGGATCATCTCAAACTCCTCCTTTTTGATGACATCTTTGGAGTGGCTCCACTCTTTACCACCAACCTTACAATTTGATGTTGCACTGTGAAAAGGTGTTTGTCTTTTAACTGGTGGCTTGTCTTTTGGCTGGCGCCAGTTGCCACCCCCCTGGTTCTGTTGCATCACTTGGGGAGTTACTTTGCGCTTCTTCTTAGGCCTGTTCTCAGTTTGAATGTTTAACACTAACCTTGCCTTTTCCTGCTCTGTCTGAACGGACACGTGTTTCCCACACAAGCTGAGCATATCTACGAGTCTCCTGCATGGAGAGATTCTCTGTTATGCAATGCACAGTCACTTCATACTGCAGGCTAACGTGGAGGTTGTGAAGAAACAACGACTTAAAAGTGTGGGCTTCTTCAAGACCTGGAGCATAACATCCCTGAAAATAAGCTGTCTTTAAACGGTGGAAATTTTGGTCATCTTGGTGGTTGTTCACTGCAATGGGATTTGGCAGGACACCACTGGAGACCATCTGACTTCCAACATTTCTGTTAAGGTCTGTGGAAGTAAGTTGAACACTTTGACTAAATTTATGAAGGGAAGACTCTGACCTACAGGTCCTTCTCAAAATATTAGCATATTGTGATAAAGTTAATTATTTTCCATAATGTCATGATGAAAATTTAACATTCATATATTTTAGATTCATTGCACACTAACTGAAATATTTCAGGTCTTTTATTGTCTTAATACGGATGATTTTGGCATACAGCTCATGAAAACCCAAAATTCCTATCTCACAAAATTAGCATATCATTAAAAGGGTCTCTAAACGAGCTATGAACCTAATCATCTGAATCAACGAGTTAACTCTAAACACCTGCAAAAGATTCCTGAGGCCTTTAAAACTCCCAGCCTGGTTCATCACTCAAAACCCCAATCATGGGTAAGACTGCTGACCTGACTGCTGTCCAGAAGGCCACTATTGACACCCTCAAGCAAGAGGGTAAGACACAGAAAGAAATGTCTGTACGAATAGGCTGTTCCCAGAGTGCTGTATCAAGGCACCTCAGTGGGAAGTCTGTGGGAAGGAAAAAGTGTGGCAGAAAACGCTGCACAACGAGAAGAGGTGACCGGACCCTGAGGAAGATTGTGGAGAAGGGCCGATTCCAGACCTTGGGGGACCTGCGGAAGCAGTGGACTGAGTCTGGAGTAGAAACATCCAGAGCCAGGCGTGTGCAGGAAATGGGCTACAGGTGCCGCATTCCACTTTTGAACCAGAAACAGCAGCAGAAGCGCCTGACCTGGGCTACAGAGAAGCAGCACTGGACTGTTGCTCAGTGGTCCAAAGTACTTTTTTTGAATGAAAGCAAATTCTGCATGTCATTCGGAAATCAAGGTGCCAGAGTCTGGAGGAAGACTGGGGAGAAGGAAATGCCAAAATGCCAGAAGTCCAGTGTCAAGTACCCACAGTCAGTGATGGTCCGAGGTGCCGTGTCAGCTGCTGGTGTTGGTCCACTGTGTTTTATCAAGGGCAGGGTCAATGCAGCTAGCTATCAGGAGATTTTGGAGCACTTCATGCTTCCATCTGCTGAAAAGATTTATGGAGATGAAGATTTCATTTTTCAGCACGACCTGGCACCTGCTCACAGTGCCAAAACCACTGGTAAATGGTTTACTGACCATGGTATCACTGTGCTCAATTGGCCTGCCAACTCTCCTGACCTGAACCCCATAGAGAATCTGTGGGATATTGTGAAGAGAACGTTGAGAGACTCAAGACCCAACACTCTGGATGAGCTAAAGGCCGCTATCGAAGCATCCTGGGCCTCCATAAGACCTCAGCAGTGCCACAGGCTGATTGCCTCCATGCCACGCCGCATTGAAGCAGTCATTTCTGCAAAAGGATTCCCGACCAAGTATTGAGTGCATAACTGTACATGATTATTTGAAGGTTGACGTTTTTTGTATTAAAAACACTTTTCTTTTATTGGTCGGATGAAATATGCTAATTTTGTGAGATAGGAATTTTGGGTTTTCATGAGCTGTATGCCAAAATCATCCGTATTAAGACAATAAAAAACCTGAAATATTTCAGTTAGTGTGCAATGAATCTAAAATATATGAATGTTACATTTTCATCATGACATTATGGAAAATAATGAACTTTATCACAATATGCTAATATTTTGAGAAGGACCTGTACATTTGTGATTGCAGTGGCCACAATAATAGTCACCCCTTGTAAAGATGTGGAAAAAGGTTGAAAAAAAGATTGATGTTTAATTACAATAGCAATGTTTCAGGCTGAACAATTTAGAAAAATCCAGTCTTTATCACAGTAGTGGAGACAACAAAAAACACTGAATGAAAATTAAAAATTACACATGGCACAACTACCGATTCATTGAAAACCCCTTTAAAAGAAGTGCAAATGAACCATTTTGTTCAGAGTTTTGAAGGACCTTGGAATTTGTGTTCTAGGACCTTCAATTTCTCCACATACAAATATGATGAGACACTAAGGCCCATTTATTTTACCCAATGGTCACTAGCTGGATGAGGACCCATGTTTATCTTGCCAACATCCACAGTGAGTAGGAAGGCGAACAGATAAAATAGTTTCCAAAGCTCGCTCTTAGAGGACAGCCGCAAAAAGTGGCATCAAAGTCCCCATAACAATCAACTGGTTGTTTGTTATGATGATGTGTTAGTGTGCACATCATCATGATCTCTTCAAATCCAAGACACTGTTAATTCAAATCTGGTGGAATTTAACAGCAGACCAAAAATGGGTCATTGTTAAATCTTCCAAAAGGATAGTGATCCAAAACACATCAGATTAACAGAAGTGGTTCAGTGGTTAGACTCAAAATCAACCTTCACCCATGGTCATCTCAGCCTGCAGGCCTAAATCCTATAGAAAGCATGTGTGATGAGATGAAGAGAAGAGAGCATGAGAGAGGAGCTAGGTAGAAATGTTTAGCTCAGTTAGGGAAGCATCACATTAGTCACCCAGTATACCTTAGCTCAGTGCTTCTTACCATGTTTACTTTGAGCTAGTGAATCTCGACTAAAACAGATCAACATTTAGTCTTCACTTTTAAATATATACGAAATTTACATTTGAAGCATTAACACATTGATTAAATATGTTCAAGAAATGATCAGTGGATTTGAAGAGGTGCCGATAATAATGTACAGAAATTGAATATGATTATTCCAAATTATTCTATTTCACATGAAGTCTATAATAATAATAATCATCATCTTTATTGGTCATTGCACATGCACATTACAACAAAATTTGTCCTCTGCATTTAACCCATCCCTTACAAGGAGCAGTGGGCTGCCATTGTGCGGCGCCTGGGGAGCATTCTGGGGCTAAGGGTCTTGCTCAGGGACCCAGAGTGGTAATCTGTGAGATACGAACCTGGCCCCTTGTGGCCCCTCTGGAACACAAACCTCCTGTTCTAACCACTAGGCCACCACTCCTCAGTGTCTCCTCTTGGAGGTGTCTAGGAGTGAAGCACATGTCTGAATACGAAATATTCTCTCTCACAGGATGCACACCCTCTGCCCACATGAAACTGTAGGGGAAGAACTGTTTGCTGTGCTACAACACTGGAAGGGTTTATAAACAACAGTTCATGAGAAAGATTTGCAGTACATGCAGGCGCTGCTCCACAATGATCCTCTTGGCTTGTTTCGTATTGTTGCTCTGTCTTTCTGCCTATTCAGGTAGGTTCATGTTGTATTTTCCTGTAGCCGTAGAGAGCTTACAGCAGCTTTCAGTGTTAGAACAGCCATTAATATTGGTATGCTTCAGATCATCTAATGAGATAGTTTGTCTGTTTCATGACAGAGGGTACTGTCATTTCCCAAGAGCCTGGTGGGAGCATCAATTTGACATGTTCCTTTGATGGATGTCCAAGTAACATCAGCAGATACAAGTACCTCTACCTGTACTATGAATTTTATGAGCAGGAAGAGGTGCTGTTCCTTGATAACAATTCTCCCAGTGGCATGCCGCGACTAAAGTATGAACACAGGATCCAGACACACAGATCTACCCTGACCTTCACCATCAGCAACCTGACAGTGAACGACACCGGCATCTACAGATGTGTCCGCAAGAAATCAGCGGACATAGCTGTCAACTGTAGTGTCTATGCGGTCTTCATAACAGGTTTGTTTAATTCATTCTTTTCAGGACCTTGAAATAAATGGGGAAAAGAAAGTAATTCAGAGTTGTGGAGAGCATTATGTGTGAGGAGTGGATTTCCAATAGCTGCTTATAGTTTTATGCACAGTAGTAAACTTGCATTTTAAATTATTTGTATACAACAAACATGTCTTACAAAGCATATATAATATAGGTTTCAACAATAAGGCTACAAGTAAGATAAGATAAATCTTTACTCTCATTTTAAAGGTATTTTGCAAAGAGATTCCCAAAAGCCCCAAGTGTAAGATGCATCAACTCCAAAAAGGTATATTAAGACAAAAAAATAAAAAATAAATAGCAAATAAAAAGTTGTGAATCTAAAGCTCACACATAATAGTGCAAAATGTTCTACATTTTATGTCGACTTTCATGTAGCCTCATTAAGATTGAAGTTGATGTTAAATTTATATGAAACCATGATTATGATGATATTTTGTCTTAGGTTTCCACCAACCAAAGCTGTCTAAAAGTGGCTAAGAGTTAAAATTCATCAGGGACAGAAAACTGTCTGTAAATCATACAGAAAAGACAAAAAACATGAAACCAAACTCTAAGACGGCTTCATTTGATTTAGTATCACAAACCGTTATCATCCTATTTCCAGTGGAGATATAGTGATAATACATAATATAAAATGTGTGGAAAATGCTCTGTAGTTCTGTATATTTGAGAGTGAAAAATGGAAAGAATAGTGGTTAGTGAGACAACTTCCTGTACTGGATGATGGAAACAATACGTATGTCACTTAAAGTTTAATTTAACAGTGGAGCTGCAGGACAGACTGGAGTCTGACAGCCAGAGACTCTTGAAATAAAAATGGCAGTTTATCAACCTGAATGGTAATTTCCAAACTGAACTGAACTGCAACACAGCAGTTCCTGTGATAAGAGTAGCTCGTAACACTGTGATGATGCAACACTGAAAGAAAATCTTCAATTGAAATTAGAAATCAATACAGGGATTTCTGGGCAGGATATATTTTCAGAGGAGCACATAAAGGTAATACTGATTTAAACATTTGTAGTTGTTAAATAAATGGGACATCCAGGTGAAACATTATAGGCCCCAGGTGACAGATCCATGCCACATGGATGTGTAAACAGCTTTATACAACAGACTGCAGAACCAACAAAGTCCCTTTTAAAAACAACCTCGGATGAGGAATGTTTTTAGTCAGATTTGACCCTAGAGGAGACAAAGGCCACCTTGGCACTTTTAAAGGGGCAGGAGCTCAAAGTTTAAATAGGAGCGAGAACCTCTGCTAAAAAAAGGCAATATCCCCCCCAAAAATCCACTACTGTTAAAGTAAAACAACCCACGTTGAAACACAACATAAACATATATTTTTAATTCAAACAAAATAGTGCTTCATCTTCTCAGCCAATGAGAAATACAAAAAGGTCAGATTTGCTCTGTATGGGTGTTTTCTGAGCATTATTCCAACCAGTAAATGGTCTGAGGGGGAAATTCATTAAGCATTTCAGCCTCCTCCATTTTCTACATATGTTTTGCTCCCATTGTTTGCGCTATTTCTGCAATAGACTTAAAAAGCAGATTGTACTAATTACCTGCAGGAGCAGAATTCTCTTCAGCCACAAGCAGAGCTGCAGAAAAGATTGAAGAGAAAGAGGAATCTCTTTTAGAAGTCTTTATTACTATTTTAATTAACACATAACTCTGGGTCCTTACCTCATCAAGCATTTATCAAAACTTTAAGAAGAGCACGTGACTGGCAGAAACCACGTGGCAATCGTGTTCCAAAATCAATAAGTGCAGATTGTAAAAAACAGCCGAATGATGATCCTTTTAATTAATTCTCCCAGAAAAAAAAGAGAATAGACTGAAGTAAAATATGTTTTAGAATTGAAAAATCTTTATGTATATTCCTTATAAATATATTTTAAATGTAATAGCTTGTGTAATTATGCCATTATAAAATGCGCGGCATCACCTCACCCGATTTCCGCCTTAACTGTAAAAAAACAAATCACCTACACAACACCCAAAAACGTAGAGACAGCTCAGACACCTCTTATTACTCACCTGAGATTCTGGTGATGGAGAGATGATGATATGGGCTTACTTTGCAGCTAGAGGATCTGAGCACAATGCAGTTATTGAGGCCACCATAAACTTCTGTTTAAACCTAAGTATTCTAAAGTAAAATGTGAGGCTATCTAAATAGCTGAAGGTTTGCTAAAAGTTTGATCAAGCTGGGTTAGGTGGACAGTAACCCGAGTGAGGCGACAAATCTGCAACAAATTGGCTAAAAAACTGTTTATATGTTTTAACTGCAACTAAAATCCCATTCATCTAGAGCTGGAAAGGCAACCTAACCACAATGCAGATTAACAGAGTAAAGAAATACAATGAAAAAGCTTCATGATCAAATACAGGGGTAAGAGCTACTATCCTGGAACTTTTGGATGCATCCCTGCTTCAACAAACCTGAATCCAATGGCCAAATTCCCTCATCAGCATTTCATTCAGCTTTGCTGAGGCCTGGCAATGAGCCATTTTATTTGCTTCAGCTCTCTAGGACTGGAGTTGGGCACCCCTGATCTAATATATAATCAGTCCAAATGATATAAACAATCAGATTGATTTTATTGAGCCTGATTTATCTACGAAAGTCCAGTCAATTGCTAAGTCATTGAGTTTGCAACAACCCCTCCTCTTGAACAAGCATGTGCCAGAAGTAGAAGGTAGATTGCGTTGAGTCGTCAACATTGAGACAATTCCTCATAAAGGAGAAGCATTTTGTGAAAATGGAGGGGAACAGCTCCCTTTCATCAGGAATAAGCCTCCAGACAATCAATCGATCAATAATTCTGATGGATAGATGGTTGCTACCTCTCCTCCTTGACCAGTATTTGAAGTAATGTGAGAATTACTGCACAATATTTTTAGCAACATTTTCCATTGCTGCTCCACAATAAACACCTCAAGCTTAACTGAAATGCCTAAATGCAGAACCTAAATGTCTTCTGGTGAAAATTGATTTGATGAGACAATGAATTGTTTGGCCAGAGTGAAAATATGTGTGTTTGAAAAAGCGACGCTTTCAAGCCTAAAAACACTGTGGTACTATCAAACATGGAGATGGTGCCATCATGCTATGGGGGACAAATTATCCTTCCACAATTAGGCATGAAGCTTTAGGTATAAAACATGTTTTTATTGTGAAAGATTTAACCAGTTATCACTGGGGTTGCATCTGTATATTTTAACTTTTATGTATAATATACTTCTCAGTACAATAATCTACAATTAAATCAAATGTAGTTTAGGTGTAATCTTCCCATTGTAAGGTGTAAGTATTCTCCCTTGTGTTGGGGGATATTTGAGTTTACAAATGTCTACTAAGTAGGACAAATATAATCTGCAGGTAATTCAAATCATATTTTCTTTAAAAGCATCTTTTAACAGAGAAACTCTTGCTTTTACACTAACAATTTCTTAATTATAAATGCAGTAAAAAAGTAAATTTCATTTCCAGTTCTATTTGAAGACAAAGTCCAGTATCAGCCTGTGAAAGGAAATATTTAGAAGAATTTGATGCCTTTGCAGCTTATGTTTGCCCTGATTTCACACAGAAAAAACATCATGTTCCAGCATACCTCCCACCATCATCATCCCACCCCTGATGTTGTATGTAATTTTCATCTGCATCATCAGTGTGCTAACCATGTGGATCTTCTTCTTGCTGATCATCCCAAGGGTAACTGTACTTCTTCACTTACTGCATTCTGCCTAGTTGGGCTCTGAAAGCTTTAAAATGCAACTTACTGTGCATTCATGATGCCTATCAGCAGATATGAACACTGTAACCCATTTTAGAGTTTTTCACAAAGTGTCATCTGAAACCACCTCAATGCTGGGAACATTGCACGCACCCCAAACTCAAATACAGATAACATCTAAACCACCAGTATCTGTTTACATTGAAAGTGCACTTGTGGTCTTTTCAAAGTTTACATGGGTCACATTTGTTTCCACTACTGTTCCTCTTGTATGCGCTGCTTTAAACTGTATGTGGCATTTCTTTTTAAAGAACAACTGTAAGCTCTGCACTGAACATATCGCTAACATTTATTCCCTTGCAAAAAAGTGTTGGCCCATTTTCACTTTTTCACATTTTATCTTACCACACCTACCTTTTATGTAATCCATTATTATACGCAATATACACATACAACCTTTATTCCAACGAAGTTGGGTCGCTGTGTAAAACGTATATAAAACCAGAATACAATGATTTGCAAATCCTGTTCAGCCTATATGCAATTGGATACACTACAAATACAAGATATATAATGTTCAAACTGATAAAGGTTATTGTTGTTTTGCAAATATTCGCTCATTTTGAATTTGATGATTGCAACACATTCCAAAAAAGCTGGAACTGGGGCATGTTTACCACTGTGCTACATCACCTTTCCGTTTCACAACACTCAATAAGCGTTTGGGACCCGAGGCACTAATTGTTGAAGCGTTGTAGGTGGAATTCTTTCCCATTCTTCCTAGCCGTACCACTTCAATTAAATTCAAAAATACTTTATTAATCCCAAAGGGAAATTAAATGTTGTTGTAGCTCATTATGAAGGTTTCCTCGAAGAGCCGTTGTAGATGCTGATGGCTGTGGGCAGGAAGGATCTCCTGTAGCGCTCCGTCTTACAGCAGATCTGAAGAAGCCTTTGACTGAAGACACTCTGTTGTTGTAGGACAGTCTCATGAAGAGGATGCTCAGAGTTCTCCATAATGTTCTTCATTTTATGAAGAATCCGTCTTTCCACAATGATCTCCAGAGGTTCCAGAGGAGTCCCAGAACAGAGCCAGCCTTCTTCATCAGCTTGTTCAGCTTTTTTAGGTCCCTGGCTCTGATGCTGCTTCCAGATGATGGCAGAAGAGATCACACTTTCCACAACAGACTTATAGAAGATTTGCAGCATTTTGCTGCAAACACCAAAGGACCTAAGCTTCCTCAAGAATTACAGTCTGCTCTGTCCCTTCTTGTAGATGGCTTCACAGTTGCATCTCCACTCTAGTCTGTTGTCCAGGTGAACACCGAGGTATTTATACTCCTCCACCACCTCCACTTCTTCTCCCATGATGGAAATAGTTTTTGACTTATTCCTGTTTCTCTTAAAATCTACAATAATCTCCTTTGTTTTAGTCACGCTCAAGATGAGATGATTATTTCCACACCATGCCAGAATGCGGTCCACCACCTTCCTGTACTCAGCTTCTTGTCCATCTCTGATCCACCCCACGACTGCAGAATCATCTGAGTATTTCTGCAGATGACAGGAGTCTGTCTTGTACTGGAAGTCTGAGGTCTCCAGAGTGAAGAGGAATGGTGAGAATACAGTCCCCTGTGGTGCTCCTGTGCTGCTGACTACCTGGTTAGACTCACAACCCTTCAGTCTCACAAACTGTGGTGTGTTTGTCAGGTAGTCTTTGATCCAGGAGATTGTTGAGGCCTCCACCTGAGTCTTCGGGAGTTTCTGACAAAGCAAATCAGGTTGGATTGTATTAAATGCACTGGAGAAATCAAAGAACATGATCCTCACAGTGCTGCTGGCTTTGCCCTGATGACAGTGGGTTTGTTGAAGCAGGTGTATGATGGCATCTTCAACTCCAACTCCACAGCGATAAGCAAACTGAAGGGGGTCCTGATGGTTTACTGTTTGCTTACTCAGGTGGGCCAACAGGAGTCTCTCTAGGACCTTCATGATGTGAGATGTCAGGGCAATAGGTCTATAGTCATTGAGGACTGATGGGTGAGTTTTCTTTGGTACCGGAATAAGACAGGAGGTCTTCCACAACACCGGAACCTTCTTCTGGGCCAGGCTAAGGTTGAAGAGGTGCTGCAGAATCCCACAGAGCTGCTCTGCACAGGCCTTGAGGACTCTAGGGCTGACATGATCTGGACCTGCAGCCTTATTCCAATTCAGTCTCTCCAGTTGCATCTTCACCTGACTTCTTGAGACACACAGGTGGAAGGGGGAAGCAAAGGAAGCATCAGCATCTTCTGATATGGTTGAAGGCAAACATGTAGAAGCAGAAGGATCTAGGGCTGAGGTGGAAGATAAAAAATGTGAGGTGTTACTGGACAGCTGTGGGTCCTGTGGGTCAAAGAAAGATGGAATGTCTGTTTGGCTGTGAGCAGGAGAGGAGGATGCGAAGCTTGTTTCTGAACTGAACCTATTGAAGAATGTATTCAGTTCATTGGCTCTGTCCAGACCTCCATTGGTCGGATCATTCTTCTGCTTGAAGCCTGTAATCTTCTTCATCCCTGTCCACACATCTCTGATATTGTTTTGCAGGAGCTTGCTCTCCAGCTTCTTCTTGTACACCTCCTTGCTGTCTCTTATCTTGACTTTAAGTTGCCTCTGTATACTCCTCAATAATTCTCTGTCTCCCTCTCTGAAGGCTCTTTTTTTCTCATTAAGCAGGTACTTCAGGTCACTGGTGATCCAAGGTTTGTTACTGGGGAAGCATCTCACGGTTCTGGTGGGGATGATGTTATCCACACAGAAGTCTATATAGTCGATTACACACTCAGTCATGGCATTGATGTCCTCTCCATGTGGCTGGCACAGTGTGTCCCAGTCTGTAGCCTCAAAGCAACCTTGCAGAGCTTCTTCAGCTTCCTGTGACCATTTTCTCACAGTCCTCTTTATTACAGGTTGCCTCTGAAGAAGGGGCTTATATTTCGAGCAGAGAAAAACAAGATTGTGATCTGATTTACCTAGAGGAGGTCTTGCTGAAGAGATGTATGAGTCCTTGACATTTGCATAAAACAAATCCAATGTTTTGTTTTCTCTGGTAGAGCAGCTGACAAACTTCAGGTGCTCGGCAGTATGGGATCTCTGTTGTCATATTTTGAACTTTATAAATGCCACACATTTTCAATGGGAGACAGGTCTGGACTGCAGGCAGGCCATTCTAGTACCAGAACTCTTGCTACGAAGCCACGCTGTTGTAACACATGCATGATATTGCCTTTTCACTGTCTTGCCGAAATAAGCAAGACGTCCCTGAAAGAGACGTTGCTTGGATGGCAGCATATGTTGCTCCACAACCTGTGTTTACCTTTCAGCAATAATGGTGCCTTTACAGATGTGCAAGTTACCCATGCCATTGGCACTAACACACTCCCATAACCATCACAGATGCTGGCTGTTGAACTTAATCTGATAACAATTCAGATTTACCTTTTCCTCTTTAGTCCGGAGGATATGAAATCTATGGTTTCCAAAAACTATCTGAAATGTGGACTCGTCAGACCACAGCACACTTTTCCACTGTGAGTCAGCCCATCTAAGATGGGTTTGGTCCTAGAGAAGCTGACGGCGTTTCTGGGTGTTGTTAATAAATGGCTTTATCTTCGTATGGTAGAGATATTGGCATTTAATGTTGGCTTTCAGTTGGCTTTCAGTCCTACTGCTTACATGCAGAGATTTCTCCAGATTCTCTGAATCTTTTGATTATATTATAGACTGTAGATGAAGAAATCCCCACATTCCCTGCAATTGTACGTATAGAAACATTCTTAAACTGTTGGACTATTTGCTCACGCAGTTGTTCTCAAAGTGGTGAACCTTGACCTATCCTTGCTTGTAAATGACTGAGCCTTTCAGGAATGCTCCTTTTATACCCAATGTTTACCTGTGGAATCCGAACAGCTGTTGAAGCATTCCTCAACTTTCCCAGTCTTTTTATGCCCCTGTCCCAGCTTTTTTGGAATGTGTTGCAAGCATCAAATTCAAAATGAGCAGATATTTGCACAAAAAACATTAAAGTGAGAGTTTCAACAATAAATGTATTGTCTTTGTAGTGTATTGAATTGCACAGAGGTTGAACAGGATTTGCAAATCATTGTATTCTGTTTTTATTTACAATTTACACACGTCCCAACTTTATTCAAATTGGGATTGTAAAGTAGAAAGTGGAAAGAAAAGGACACATTATTTAACAATTTTTATTAAAAACAAATATGAAAAGTGTGGTATGTTTGAAGTGGAAAAAAAGAAAAAAACAACTTATCATTTTACTTCCAATTTACAACTATATGCTACTTTGTGTTGGCTTATCACTTCTAATGCTGTAGACTCTCTACAAAATCCTTTGCAGTTTGTGGTATGAATACTTTTGCAGCACTTCAGTTGCTTTTCCCCAAAGTGAACATTTTCCTAAATATTCCAATTTGTCTAGAATTCAGCCTTCAGTTCATGTAGCATTTCCATTCACTCTGTATTTTTTCAACATCTGCAGTGATTACAGTTTAATAAAGAATGTTTCTCTGTGACATGTTTGCCTACAGGTGAAACAGTGGTGTATTAGAAGAAAAGCAAGAGATGCCCAGACAGTCTCCCATGATAATGTGTATGAAATCATGAGGGAAAAACCCAGGAACCCTGATCAGATTAATTCTGCTTAGAAATGCAATCAATATGTTTTGATCGTGGTGGACTTCCCCTTCAAGATTTAGTTTAAAACTTTCATGAAGTATTTAAGATTGTCTACGTTGTTAAATTGTCAAAGAGATGCAGCAGCTGTAACCGCTATGATTCAGGTTTGCTTTAAACATAAATTCAGTGGAAAAACTTGCAGAAGTAATGAAGAGTTTTGTCTGAATCTGTGGTATTCCAAGTCCTCTACAGGTTTCATAATGAGTGTTTCATATGTAAATAGAAGGAATTGTATGAAATAATAAGTCACAAGCATAACTAAAATACTGTGTAAAAGATGTGCAACGATAACAAGAGTGTAAACGGCTCCATATCATCTCAAAGGCATGGATGTCTCATCAGAACAGATTGTTTGGTGGCACTGGACCTTGCTAAGAAACTGGCCCATCTGTTGTATTTCTGACATATTTTGTTGTCTTAAATAAATTTTTATCAAACTATATTGTCTGTAATATTTTATGCCCATTTGTAAAGTTTGTCCCATTGAGACCACAATAAATTGGATGAATTCTGTACTGTTTATACTCTCATTAAGTGTGATGAAGTGTGTTGAAATTCTCAGAGGACATCACACTGCCTCAGCTCTGTTCATTGTGGTTCTACAGTGGAAAGCATCGAATGTGGCACAGAGAAACTCGTATTACACTGACACTTCCTGCAACTGGTTTCTGGGCCAGAAGAAAGAACCACTTTTGTCAGAAGCTGGGAGGGGGTCACATGTAGAACAACAACCAATCACAGTGTTTTGTGAGCTCCTGAGTCACCTAACGTTTTGGATTTTATCATGAATTTATTTTGGGCTGCATGGTGGTGCAATTGTCAGCTGTACTGACTTGAAGGAAGGAGGTCCTGGGTTTAAATCCTGACTACAGGCTTTCTGTATGAAGTTTCCAGGTTCTCCTCTTGTCTCTCTTCTTCATAGTCCAAAGACCATTGTGTGCATGCATTTGTTTGTCATTTCTGTTAATATGCTGCCCTGTGATGCCTAGACTGGCAACTACTCCCGGGTGTACTCTGTTTCTCAACCCCTGGACCCTTTAGAGATTAAAGGGAATAGAAAACTAATGGAAAAATTTATAGCATCAATGTTGGACTTGATTGTTCCCCTCTGTTATTTCCCTGCTTCAGGAGCTAACTGTGGGTCCATCACTTACTGCATGACAGAGTGCATGTTTATGACTAGGTGAATGAAAGACACTGTAGAGTATTTTCAGCATTGAAGAGCACATATAATTTAACACGTTTAAAGTAATAAAACATATTAAAGCAGAAGGCCTGGAGATGTTTTCTATAACCTTCCTTTTGGATTTCCTGTCCTACATCTACACTTACTGCCTGGGCTGACTGAAAAGGCTTTGTTTTGTGGTCATCGAATGATTGGGTGTCCTACATAAAAAGGCACATAGCTAGTTAGCTGCTAGCTCCAGTTGAGAAGTAGGTTTTCCGTTTTTTTTTATGTATAGTCATCAGCAGTCTCTGCCACAAAATTTCAAGGTCGTAGTCTAAAGCAGAGCCATGCCAGTATGAAACTGTACTTCACTGCACACAGCCTCTTCTGCTTGATACAAAGACAAAACCATGACCATTTTGGTTATCTAATCTTCCCACTAAAGTAATGAACAAACAATAACCATGAGGAAAGAAAAGTTAAGCAGCCACTGTTGCAGTTGTTTGTGTTCTCTTTTTGTTTTAGCGATAGCTAGAGCTATAGAACAGGGACCCACAGAAACTAGCTTGACCAAGTGGTAACAAATAGCAGTGGGCCAACAATGGATCCTTGAGGAACACCACAGGTGTGCTTAACAAAACTAGAGAAATTATTGGCAATTGTGACAGAAACAAACATGTCACTTAAACAATATTTAAACCAATTCAGAGCAAAATCAGTCACTCCCATGGAGTGTTGCAGACCATCAAATAGAATGTCATGATCAACTGTATCAAATGCTGCTGAAAGGTCCAATAAAATCAAGACCGAACAACAGCCAGCATCTGAGTTCATCCTAATGTTGCTCACAACTTGTAGAAGTGCTGTTTCTGTACTGTGGTGCCTATGGAAATCAGACTGAAACTTTTAAAAGATTGACTTTTCATTTGTAAGGTTAATAGCTGCATTTATAAAAGGTAGTTTGGAAATAGGTTCATAATTACTAAAGTCATTCATATCAAGGTTTGATTTCTTTAATAATGGCAGAACAGCAGTGGTTTTAAAAGCTGAAGGAACAACCCCAGGAGATAAATGATAAAAAAATCAAACACATATCTGAAGAGAAAGTAGTAATATCATTGAAAAGTGTCGTTGGTAAAAGATCTAAAAGAGAGGAGGAAGATTTCATGCCCTTAATTGTCTTAAGTCAGATTGAGAATCAAAATGACATGAATCAAAAGTCAGCTCTGCCTAGGAATATTGCATAGAATAGGAGCAGAATACAACCTGAGCCCTGATATTAGAGATTTTACTCAGAAAAAGGAGCAAAATGATTCACGTCTTTCAGTAGTGTGATCAATATTATTAAATAGCCACAGCCACAGATCGCGATGATTTGAGGCAATGAGCTGTGAAAAAAGAGTTAGACCTTATTTCCTTAATCGTTCTAATTAAATTTATTTTTTAAGTTTTTCTATCATAAAATATTCGGAGCTCATATTGGATGCCTTCCATTTCCGCTTGGCCTGCCTGTATTCACTTCTACTGCTCCAAACACGACCATTTAGGGAGGGTTTAGATAAAGCAGGGCAGTGTTTAAACATTTTAAAAGAGGCTACAGAGTCCAAAGTTGCTGTACATCGTTTTAAAAATTCTGTGGTCAGTTCTTCTGCAGAGTGAGACAAGTTATGATGATCAAACTGACGAAAACATTGACAGATATTACAAAAATGCTCAGCAGTTGGGAAGTGGGTAAGTCCTATGATTAGTATGCTAATATGAAATTAAACAGTTTAGCATCATGGTTGGAAACATGCATGTTAAGAGAAGAAAGAATGGTTGAACTGAGGCCAAATGTGATGATTATGTCGAGTGTATGACCAAGTTGATGGGTTGGACCAGAAACATGCTGAGTAGAATCAAATCTATTAATGAGATCAAAGACCTTTGATGCAAGTCTGTCATTCTTATCATCACAATTACAAAACATTTTCATTATTAATTGTTGTGATTGAAAGTATGTAACCAAATTCTATAAAAGGTCACCTTTTTGAGTCTGGAAGGCAGTATACCGGGCTGATAAAAACACTAAGATTGGATGTAAAAAAAATCTAAATCCACTCCCCCCCAGGTAATCAAGTGGGTTAATTAAAGAGTATACAGATTATTTAATGACAAGAATATCTGTATTAGGCCAAGTTTCAACTAACAAAAAAACATTAAAGTGTGTAAGTAAAACAAATCTTAGACAGTTCAAGACTTATAGGTTATAGATCTTAGATTCTACAAGCAATTATTAGGAAGTGTATTACTGAAACGTGTGGAAGAAACTACTTTAACAGTAATTATACATCAGACGGAGTCCTTCTGAAGACTCTGAAAGAGCATCTGGGAGGATTAGGGGAGTAATTTGGACATAAACTCTATCAGCAATTCTTATGGGAACAGTGAACCTTTTGGAGGGAATAAGATCAATATCAGCAGGTTCCACCTTGTTTAAAATAGGGCTAAAATGATGAGAAATTAGAAGCTGAGCCAGACCCTGCTCAAAAAAACATCAGTCCAGACAAAAAGCAATAAAATGAATAACATTTCGGATTACAATCCTAGTATCTGGTCCTAAAAGAGTAAAAAAATAAAAATAAAACGAAGATCAGTGGGAGTGGTGAAAAGTTTGATCCAGGAGTGGAGGCTAAACAGATGGTTTAAGCATTCAGAACCCTGAGTAATAATTGGTACAGGACCAGACAAGACACATTGTCTCCCCAGACTCTCAACTGTGAAGGCCAGAGACTCAATCTCATTGTAAAATGTTGATGACTGCCTGAACATCACATCATTAGTACCAGAGTGCTCTATTACAGTATGAATAGATAGATGGATGGATGGTATTAGTTAAAATAAATAAGTTGTCTTCCCTCCTGAGAGACAGGAGGTAATTGCGCCAGGACGTTTCACAAATTTTAATGTGGAATCACTGACGATTGTTTAGTTTCAAGTATTTTTATACAGCAAGTTTGAATTAATCAGTTTGAGGAAGAAATAGGCAGAGCAGGTGGAGGAAGAGATAGAGAGGAGAATCTCAGTTAATTTGAAGAGTTAAGAACATCCGCTAACATTCCAATTTCACGCGATGATGAAGTTTCTCCTAAAATATCCTAAAATCGATGACCGTCCAAAGAGGGATGAAGCGGTATCAAAGGACCACTTCCTGAACTTTCAGGTGGATCCCCAACGCTGGTCTGATGACGAGTTGAGGAGCACAGAGGGAGCGCTGTAAAGTTAACCGGGGACCAAAATCTCTTTCCTCTCAGGAAACAACGAGGAGAGAGTGGCAGTTCTGATAAAGGACAAAAATTGTGGGAATCGAAAATATCAAAACGATTCCTGAGCTGAATGACTTGGGCTGCAGGAGAAACAGGTTTCCACCGCCTATTTACCGTCTCCAACAAGAGTCCACGGTTTATCATCAGATTCCTTGTGTGCAGTGGTTGAGCTGCAAAACAGTATGGGTTTAGCTCCAAAGCTTGATCCAAGGATTCTCTGAAAAGGTGGTGGAAACAGGAGGAGAACCAGTATATGAGGAGATCGCCACATCAGCAAGAGGAACAGTATCAGCTATCTTGCTGGAAAAGGTAGAAGTGGCTTGTTGTCTGCCAATAATAATGGTGTCCAGGTATCTCTTCTTATCCTGAATTTCGTAAAGAATTTTGTACGAGATCTTAAATCTTTCGACTCAACACAAAGAAGTCTTGGCAAGCAGCTGATGGAGTAGTTAGTAGACCCATGTCAGCGAGAGCCATGTCAGCCATCATCTCATCAGCCAGGTTTAGTTCTAGCTCTAAATCTTGTTTTAGCTCTAGCAATAACTCAGCAGTGGGTAAGGTCTAAAGGCTGCGGTTTGAACAACACCAAAAGCCTGTACTAACAATTTTTTAAGAGCTATTCTGTTGTAGCTCTGGAGATCATTGAATTGCTAAATGGTCGAGTTTCAGTCAGGCTTCAGGTATTTCAACAGGTCAGATGAAGCTTAATATACAGTCATATCCAAAGGTTTTGATACTGACTAACTTTTCTGCCTTAGTTTCTTATGAATTCAATTTGCATTTAGTTGAGGTAGCTACGAAGATAAATCTCATTTGCACTGTCTTAGCCTTGCCACAAAAGACCAGCTAACATCATTCCAATGATCTTATCGTTGATCTCTGAGGAGAGTGTTAAAGAGAACAGTGCAGCTCAGATCACTCTGTCTTTCTTATTAAACCAGAAGAGCACAATGTATACTTTAAAAGGGAGTTGGACCTGAAATCATTTGTTTTGTTAACAATAGGGTACCTCCAAGGAAACACATGGTGTCATTATTGCTTTGCATTAAAAGGGCTCCACAGGTTTCTGCTAGTAAAATGGCGCCTAAATTAAGCATGTAGTCATCCTGAACTTCAAGGAGAAAGGTTCAGCTGTTGTGAAGAAAGATACCCAAGAGAGTGCACTAAGTGCCCTCCTAAAGAAGATTCCACAGAGAGAGGGATAGGAAATCTGGCATCAGTGCACAGCTTGCCCAGGAAAGGCAGCAGACAAGTGTGAATCTATCTGCTGAACAGTGTCACATTTGCATGGCGGCCAGCGGTCAAACAGAACAGAAGAGAAACCACTTCACCCCACTATAACATCAAGGACAGTCTGAAATACTGCTGGAATTATCAGGATTGAAGAGGAGAGAACAGGCGTTGAACTTATTTTCTTAGATGAGCTCCCCAGATGTTTTGGGACACCTGAAAAAAACAACTGAAGGACTGGTGTTAAGGTGAACTATACCAAGTGAGAGAAGCACCATGACACATTTCAGGTGTGGGGTTTGCTCTTGATTAAAGCAGAGTGCTCCCTCACATTCTTTTTTTTTTAACAAATACAATGATTAAAGATTGAGATTCTCCAAGACCATCTTTACTTAAAGATCTAGTAGCCTTATAGAGATGAGCAATGATTTTCTCAAGTAAGTTGTAGCACTGTGCTACTAGATGAAACTGATAACTGGCTCAGAGATCAAAACATTTCAGTTTGAGTCCTTGGTCAGAAAATGTTTACATCACTAAAATGTTTTTGCATGCCATGTATTTCTCTTTAAAAACCTTCGAAGCTTATGAAATGTCTTTCCTTGAGCTTCAGTATAACATAGAAATGTTTGAGAAAAAGACTGAGAACACTAGCAGTAAAGTCTATGAAGAGCAAGATTTCTGGCAGTCTTAAAACTTTTGGCCATTCTTGTGTTGAAGAGTTCAGGTTAGACTGAATGACTTTTTCTCAGGTTATGCAGCAGCACCATTATTAAGTATGTATTAAGTCATTTTGCACAACCAACATGCGCTGTAGGTTCTTTTTAGACAAAGGTCACTTTCAGCAGATTAAACTCCCCAAACAAGCCAGTTCTATGTTTTTCCAATGGCGCTTTCATGATGTGATTTACATCTAATTTTTAAGGCTTGTAAGGCTTTGATGTTTTTTTGGTAATGTTTATGTCTTAATACATAAATGTTCCGAATGAAAAAAAGGGTCTGTGAAGGGAAAGGTCATTTACCAGCTCTTGCTACTTGTATGAGGAACCTTATACACTAACATACAGGGGTTGGACAATGAAACTGAAACACCTGTCATTTTAGTGTGGGAGGTTTCATGGCTAAATTGGACCAGCCTGGTAGCCAGTCTTCATTGATTGCACATTGCACCAGTAAGAGCAGAGTGTGAAGGTTCAATTAGCAGGGTAAGAGCACAGTTTTGCTCAAAATATTGAAATGCACACAACATTATGGGTGACATACCAGAGTTCAAAAGAAGACAAATTGTTGGTGCACGTCTTGCTGGCGCATCTGTGACCAAGACAGCAAGTCTTTGTGATGTATCAAGAGCCACGGTATCCAGGGTAATGTCAGCATACCACCAAGAAGGACGAATCACATCCAACAGGATTACCTGTGGACGCAAGAGGAAGCTGTCTGAAAGGAATGTTTGGGTGCTAACCCGGATTGTATCCAAAAAACATAAAACCACGGCTGCCTAAATCACGGCAGAATTAAATGTGCACCTCAACTCTCCTGTTTCCACCAGAACTGTCCGTCGGGAGCTCCACAGGGTCAATATACACGGCCGGGCTGCTATAGCCAAACCTTTGGTCACTCATGCCAATGCCAAACGTCGGTTTCAATGGTGCAAGGAGCGCAAATCTTGGGCTGTGGACAAAGTGAAACATGTATTGTTCTCTGATGAGTCCACCTTTACTGTTTTCCCCACATCCGGAAGAGTTACGGTGTGGAGAAGCCCCAAAGAAGCAGACCACCCAGACTGTTGCATGCCCAGAGTGAAGCATGGGGGTGGATCAGTGAAGGTTTGGGCTGCCATATCATGGCATTCCCTTGGCCCAATACTTGTGCTAGATGGGCGCGTCACTGCCAAGGACTACCGAACCATTCTTGAGGACCATGTGCATCCAATGGTTCAAACATTGTATCCTGAAGGCGGTGCCGTGTATCAGGATGACAATGCACCAATACACACAGCAAGACTGGTGAAAGATTGGTTTGATGAACATGAAAGTGAAATGGTGAAAACCATTTCAGGTGACTACCTCTTGAAGCTCATCAACAGAAGGCCAAGAGTATGTGGAGCAGTAATCAAAGCAAAAGGTGGCTACTTTGAAGAACCTAGAATATAAGACATATTTTCAGTTGTTTCACACTTTTTTGTTCAGTATATAATTCCAAATGTGTTAATTCATAGTTTTGATGCCTTCCCTGTGAAGCTACAATATTCACAGTCATGAAAATAAAGAAAACTCTTTGAATGAGAAGGTGTGCCCAAACGTTTGGTCTGTACTGTATGTAATATGAAATCATTTGAAAATAAGACTAGAAAAAAAAAATAGAGATAAATCTGTGATTTCTCTGCGGGTAATGGTGTTACTGAGTTTTCTTTTCAAAAGGTAAAAACCATTTAACAGACTTAACAAATTTCAATTTCAAACAGAAGAGGGCAGCCTTTCACAGTAATTTCACAGCAATGCATTCATTCATAAACACATTAGTCCATTAGATTGTTGAACAGGTTACAGAACGAGTCTATAAATATGAGACTTAGGAAAATGAGGAAATCACTTTTTTAAATTTGTTGGCTGCCCTGGTAAAGTCTTACAGTTAATACATCTCTCGAAATCTCCACAACAACCATCAGACACTATCAATGCCACCCAGCTGTTTGGGAGGTATGCCAGGAAAACAGCCTACCATCACAACTGTAAATAGGAGTGGTTTAATGATCCCTGTTAAACCACCCCAGACGTGGTTCAAAAACGTAGTCTATCATATCAAAATTTTTATGTTCATCTGAACCTCAGTGCATAAGTGTAAAAGCTTTACAGAAGGCTATAAGTTCAGGAGGACTGGAACTTCCAAACTGTTATAAATATTACCAGGCTCATGGATTACATCTTAAAATGGATTTGGAAAAATCCATCACAGTCTATGGATAGAAATTGAACAAACACTATGTAAGGAAATCTGTCTCAGATATTCCATTAATCAGCCATTTAATTAAGCAGCACAGATGTTAAAAGCATCAATATGAGTACATATCTGACAACATGGTGGGAATATCTCCAAATGAATAGGTCTTCAATTCCCCCATGCAGACCAACAACCATTTTAAACAACCCAGATGTCCTGCAAAATAAAAGGGGTCTTAACTTTTTATCATGGAACAGTACAGAAATAAATAATTTAGAACACATTTTTGACAGAAAATATTTCATACCCTTTAATGTTTTAGAAGAATCATATGCAATTGATAAAAATAAATTATTTGAATTACACCAACTAAAATCCATTATCCAGTACAAATATATTGAGCAAATGAACATAGAATTTCCTCTAGTAATAACTAGTTTCAACCCCTTAAGTAACTGTCCGAAACCTACAGAAAACTTTCAGTAGTAGATTAAATTATCTCACTACCTATGAGTACATGGAATGCCGATGTATCTACTGGTACAAATATTAACTAATTGAGTAAAATTTGCAGAAACACTTTTCAAATGGGCTGCACGGTGGTGCAGTTGGTAGCACTGTTGCCTTGCAGCAAGAAGGTCCTGGGTTCAATTCCCAGCTTGGGGTCTTTCTGCATGGAGTTTGCATGTTCTCCCTGTGCATGCGTGGGTTCTCACTGGGTACTCCGCCTTCCTCCCACAGTCCAAAGACATGCCTGTTAGTTTAATTGGTAACTCTAAATTGCCCTTAGGTGTATGAATGAGTATGTGCGTGGTTGTTTGTGTGTTGCCCTGTGATGGACTGGCGACCTGTCCAGGGTGTACCCAGCCTCTCGCCCATAGACTGCTGGAGATAGGCACCAGCTCCCCTGTGACCCACTATGAAATAAGTGGTAGAAAATGACTGACTGGCTTTTAGAATGACCAAAAATGTCAAGCTTCATCTGCTACAATATAAACTCGTTCATAGAATGCACTACACAGGAAAAAGGATGTTTCAGATGGGTTTTTTGCTTACCAACACATGTCCAAACTGCATAGTTTGATGACTATCTACATGCTATCTGGCACTGTCAGCCTGTCTATGGCTTCTGGCTAAAAGTATGTGAAGACCTATCAAAATGCCTACAGTTCCAGTCTGACCCTCACTTTGCTTTCTTTGTGAAATCACAAAAGTAGATTTGGAAACAAATAGATGCCACATTCTTCTTGCAGTTCTAAGCATTGCAAAAAAAAAAAAAAAAAAAAAAAAAAGACAATCCTTAAGAACTGAAAGAATAAAAGGAGTTTAAATATAATGCATTTTAAGAAGTGTGCTATTAGAATTTGCTTATATGGAGAGAATGTGTGCTTGTAAGAAAAAAACAACACAATAACTTCGCATTGGTTTGGTCTCCAATAATTGAATACATCAGTTAGATAGGGTTTATTGGCATTGCCACCTCGGCATCAGTGCCCGGGGGTATGGGTAGCTGATGCAGGGGCACTGCTGTCCCTAGAAGTACTGGGCATTTGGTGTTGTCCTGGGCTGGCAGTGTTTCTGTCATGGACGTGTCATTGGTGGGGTGGGGGTGCTTTTGCTGGGCCTAGGCCCCTGTGCTCTCTTGTCTGGCCTGCTTCTACTCCTGGCTGGTGTAAGCCATATTTCCAAGGCTGGGTCTCTGAGTGGCTTGGTGCCATAGAGGCCATGGGTGAGCCAGAATTGGATCTGGGGTTGGGAGGGGCCTTGAGGGATTTGGGTTTGTCGGGTTTAGACAGTAGGGGCCCGGAGGCTGGGAGCTGCTGGGGCTTGCGTTTCATCCATCTGTGATCCTGGCTGGTCTGGTGGATCTCTGGATCCTGGGCTGCTGGTGGTGGGTTCACTTTTCTTGGCTGGCCCATGTTTTCCTGGACTGCTCTGCTTGGGGGTCAGCTGCTGTGGGGGCGCTCCCTCATGGTGTCTTTGGAGATCTCTGGGGGGACCCTGGCCTCTGTCACCGCTGGGCTGGTATGGGAGCTGGCCCCCAAGGGGGATTCATAAAGGTGCCTTGGTGCCCACCCCCTTCTCCCTCACATATGCAACACCACACAGCACTGCTGCTGGAGGTTAGTGTGGGCCCTGGGCTGCTGGAGTGACTGGTTCCTGGGCTTGGCCTGTGTGCCGGGAGGTGGCGGTGTGGCTGGGTCAGGGGAGCTTGGTGCCATGCATCTCTCTCTGTGCCTCTTTGGCCTGGGTGCTGCTGCTCCTGTGCCTTGCCAGTGACCTACTTCTATGTCGAGTTTATGGCTACGCTTTCCATGTGACAAACTCACACACACCCTGTGAACACAAGCATACTTATTTCTGCACACATGCTCATGCACCCATCCACGCAAACGCAAAATTTCAAATTAGCTATGGAAATGGATCAATTTGAAAAATAAATCAGAACGAGTAAATACATTTGATGTTTGCATTAATGTCTTATGGATTTATGTTGTATTATGTGCATCTTATGTTTATTTGCCTTAATGAATGTGGATGGGAAGTCACTAGTGGTTAAATCTAATGAAATGGAACAATCTCTTGTGAGTTTATTGTTTCTAAACATGGTCACATATCAATAAAGTCAAATTTTAAAGAAGACAGTAAAAGAGAGGACCCAGGATATGAGAAGAAAGGGTCAAAGATAAAGGTATCTTTGACATTTCCTGTTGTGTATGCTCCAATCTGTCTTGTGGGCAAAAGGGTGGAATCCAAATCAATAACAGTAGGGGAACCAATAATTTTAACACACAAACAAAACATATAGTTTAACATGAGACACATGCCTCCATTGAATAGACATGAAAAGTTCGACTATTCTAAAATTTTCAGTGTGGGATTGTGCAGCTGGAGTAAACGATGGATTTACTTTAAGGCTTTATTTACACATCTTTACCAGGGGTGCAAATAAATATTTCAGCATCTATGTACTGGGGTGTCCATAGAAACACTTTACAGCAGCCGCACACTGGAGATGTCTCCGACTGCGATCCGTGCGTAAAAGCGCGTCAGCTGCGCTCTGCCCCTCCTCCCCCCATCATGCGCTCTCTATTCCTTTCATCGCAGTACCGAAATGGTCAGCTTCCCACCACAGTGCACATCATATTTACATCTGCGGTAGCCTGCAGTCAGAAGACGTCATCACGCACTCGGATGAGCAGAACCAGAACAGAAAAGTGAGACACTGCAAGTCCGCCGCGCTTTTGGGTTGACGGACCCGAAGTAGAGGGACAGTTCAAAAATTTCCTCTGGAGACAAACACGCTGCTTTTACAGACGACCAAGTGAGGTTAACTCAGCAGAGAACATGAAGAAGACCGCCAATTCAGGTACAAATATTTTGAGAAACTTCTCTGACTTAGTGATAACATATAGATTCATTTTAAGTGATGCCCTACAGCAAGTCATTGATATATGGTTCTACAATTATTATTGATCTAAGTAAATAGGCAGAGGAAAAATATGACTCAAGAGCTGTGATTGTTTTTAATCTTCTGGTAATATAGCTGATCTGATATCAAATTGGATAAAATATGTTTTGGATAAAAATCTATTTTAAATCTGTTTTTAATCTAAATTAAATACATAACATATATTGCATAAGCGATATCTATTAGAATTTATAGTACAAATAACAGCTGATGGTATTCTTAACCTTTATTTTTTTCTTCTCTGGAGCTGTTCTGCTTTTTGGTTCTATCTTGTCAAACTCATTTAGACTTCATCACCTCTGTTGTTTTGGGCTAATTTGTTTTGTAGATGAGTATATGACCCCCAGGGAAGACCCTCTAGGTCTCTTGGCTCCTTCAGTCTTATGTGCCATCCTCAGTATCATCACCATCATCTGCCCTTTTCTGCCTGACCTTCTGTTTGCATGCACCGGCTCCTTCAGGCTGTGGTCTCTGTTTTGAGTCAGGATGATGTGTGCCTGCGTGTCCGTTTGGCTTCAGTGGTCACTTTTTTATTGTCTGATTGCTCATTACATCTGGTTATATGTATATTATTCTATCTGCTTTGTAGGTTGCGCAGCACTGCAGTGTACTTGGAAGTGTCTTGTAAAAGCATTCATGAACCTTGAACGTTGCCACATTTTGAAACATTACAACCACAAACATCTATATGTTGTACTGAGTTTTTTGTTAAAAAAGCAACACAAATCAATGCTTAGTATTGAAGTGTGAAGATATGGATAAATAGTTTTAATTTTTTTTTTAAACAAAAATGTGAATACTGGAATGCTTTTTTATTAAAAGGCCCTCTGTCTCAGTGCTTTGTAGAACCACCTTGTACTACAGTTACAGCTGCAAGTGCTTCGGGCTTTGCACATTTGAAGACAGAATTTTTTGCCCATTCTTTATTGCAAAATAGAGGGGTTAGACAATGAAACTGAAACACCTGTCATTTTAGTGTGGGAGGTTTCATGGCTAAATTGGACCAGCCTGGTAGTCAGTCTTCATTGATTGCACATTGCACCAGTAAGAACAGAGTGTGAAGGTTCAATTAGCAGGGTAAGAGCACAGTTTTGCTCAAAATATTGAAATGCACACAACATAATGGGTGACATATCAGAGTTCAAAAGAGGACAAACTGTTGGTGCACATCTGGCTGGCGCATCTGTGACCAAGACAGCAAGTCTTTGTGATGTATCAAGAGCCACGGTATCCAGGGTAATGTCAGCATACCACCAAGAAGGACGAACCACATCCAACAGGATTAACTGTGGACGCAAGAGGAAGCTGTCTGAAAGGGATGTTCGGATGCTAACCTGGATTGTATCCAAAAAACATAAAACCACGGCTGCCCAAATCACGGCAGAATTAAATGTGCACCTCAACTCTCCTCTTTCTACCAGAACTGTCCGTCAGGAGCTCCACAGGGTCAATATACACGGCCGGGCTGCTATAGCCAAACCTTTGGTCACTCATGCCAATGCCAAACGTTGGTTTCAATGGTGCAAGGAGCACAAATCTTGGGCTGTGGACAATGTGAAACATGTATTGTTCTCTGATGAGTCCACCTTTACTATTTTCCCCACATCCGGGAGAGTTACGGTGTGGAGAAGCCCCAAAGAAGCGTACCACCCAGACTGTTGCATGCCCAGAGTGAAGCATGGGGGTGGATCAGTGATGCTTTGGGCTGCCATATCTTGGCATTCCCTTGGCCCAATACTTGTGCTAGATGGGCGCGTCACTGCCAAGGACTACCGAACCATTCTTGAGGACCATGTGCATCCAATGGTTCAAACATTGTATCCTGAAGGCGGTGCCGTGTATCAGGATGACAATGCACCAATACACACAGCAAGACTGGTGAAAGATTGGTTTGATGAACATGAAAGTGAAGTTGAACATCTCCCATGGCCTGCACAGTCACCAGATCTAAATATTATTGAGCCACTTTGGGGTGTTTTGGAGGAACGAGTCAGGAAACGTTTTCCTCCACCAGTATCACGTAGTGACCTGGCCACTATTCTGCAAGAAGAATGGCTTAAAATCCCTCTGACCACTGTGCAGGACTTGTATATGTCATTCCCAAGACAAATTGATGCTGTATTGGCCGCAAAAGGAGGCCCTACACCATACTAATAAATTATTGTGGTCTAAAACCAGGTGTTTCAGTTTCATTGTCCAACCCCTGTAGCTCAAGCTCAGCCAAATAAGATGGGCAGCATCTGCAAACATCAATTTGAGGTTATGCTACAGAGTATAATTGGATTTAGGACAGGGCCATTCTGACACATAAATATGCTTTGATCTAAACCATTTTACTGCAGCTCTGGCTTTATGTTCAGGGTCATTGTCCTGCTGAAAGGTGAACCTCAAGCCTCTAGGATTGTCCTATATTTAGCCCCATCTATCTTCTAATCAACTCGTACCAGGTGCTCTGTCCCAGCTGGAGAAAAACATCTCCACAGCATGATGCTTCAACCACCATGTTTTACAGTGGGGATAAGTTCAGTTTTTATCCACACTTAGAATTTTTCATGTAGACCAAAAGCTTTAATTTTGTTTTAATTTGACCAGAACAGAGTCTTGCACTGACACAAGGATGACGTTTGACAGGCTACAAATGGGACTTTTTCAGGCTTTGTTTATACAATGACTTTCTTGGTACCAATCTTCCACAAAGGTCAGATTTATGTAGTGAGGGATAAATAGTTGCATTGTCAAGAGATTCTTCCACCTGAGCTGTGGGTCTCTTCAGCTGATCTCAGGTAAAAGCATGCCCCTATTTTATAACATAATCAGGTGTTAGTTTAATGGTTTGGGGGGTCGGGGGGGGGGACATATCTGGATCAGCATGCTGGATATTATAGGTAAGGAGATAAATTCTGCATTATAAGTTGCAATTCATGTTATTGGTGCCCTCAGGGAGTCCCACATATACACCAACACCACCCCAACAAGGCCCATTTGAAAGCACACACATGAAAAACTTTTTAAATATTCAACTTATCATAAACATCAAAAGCAAGACAAATCTAAAATTAAGAATCCACATTGACTGAAAATACAATAAACAATAGAACATTTGCTAAGTTTAACAGACTTCCTTTCTTTTGTCTCCTGGCCATGCTGCCCTGGGTAAAGAGCCCCCTGTCCAATATAACAAACCCCCACTGCTGGAGGGGGAGGGGATTGACCCTGTGGCATTTGTTTGGGCATGTAACAGTGATGCAGTGCAGGACTGTAGGGTGTTTAACTGAAGCAAAGAAGCCATGTCAGAGGTGTGGTTCTTTTTTCACGGTGTTGAAAGTGTAGTGAGATATTTTTGATACATAATATCGGTAAATATTAGTTATCGGTCATAACAACGATATTAATATTGGATATTGCTATTGGCCTGAATTTTGATATTGGTGCATCTCTAATGTGAAGTACCCATAAAGGTCAGAAATAATTTAACCAAAAGCTTATTTAAGAAGAAAACAAAACTATTTGAACAAACAGAAATTATGTACTAAGTCTTAAAGCAAGTAGTTCAGGTGAGCAACTGCATTAACATCTGTAAGCGAAAGTTGTTTTATGTATTAAAGTCTTTAAGTCCTTGAAGAGGTTGTGAAGGACTGCTCAACAGGTAATACATATATATATATATATATGTAAAGGTTTAGTTATTGTTGCACTGAAGGCTTACAGCAGATATTAAATACTACAAGTTGCAAATTTACCCTCATAGATATGTATCCATTTCTAAACAGGTGACAAAGTTTATTTCTTTTTTGTTTACCTGGATTTAATCTGGGGCCTTTGGTAATGACCTGAAAATGTTATTACAATTTTGCTCCAAATCCCATAGTCCTGACCCCAGAACTTGGAGAAGTTAATGAGTGACGTTTTGGTTAAAAGAAGTTTGGGAAGGGTCAGCAAATGTGGCATACTGGCCTCTTAAGGGTGTCTTTTCAACAACTGTCACATCTGATGCATGATAAGAACAGTTTTCTGTCTTGATGTTTTGTAAGACTTTCTCTTAAAAAACTATCCACATCCACACATTGCCAGCATGACTGGTATCTCGTCTAAGGAGATAAAGCAAGTATTTGAACTCAGACGCTGCTTCACTTTTTAAACTAGTCTCTCTGGGGGAGAAAGTGAAAACATAAGACCCGACAACCACACTGCTTTGTATGCATTGTAGTTCAGAAACTTTGTCCACACTGTATTATGACCTTAAGGTGTCGCATTATTGGTCAAGTTGGTGAATTTCATGGCTGAATTGAGAAAGAATGCGATTTGAAGTTGTTTTTCTATGATTTAACTGGCTAAACCCAAAAAAAGATTTAGACTTAGTCTGAGGTTGTGGAGTTTACAGATGTAAAAGGTTGGGTAGAACTCACGATAGTTTGACATTAAATCACACTAAGTTTTATTTTTTGGGACAAGGAGGATTACCAAAAGCATTTGGAATTAATAAATGCCAGTGTAATAGAAATAGATTATTTTGGGGATTTTATTCTTATTTAGTTTAAAATCTCAAGATTACATGCACTGACATTACTATGCTTTCAAACTGTTTGGAAAATCTCAAAAGATTATGTAATGGCTTGATATACATCTGGTTAATAAGCAACATTTGATTTAAATGGATGCATCTCTGTTTATCTGTTGTATAGCCGGTTCTCAAACACACTGCTTCATTCTAAGACATCTTTGGTACCATTTCTTGATGCCTGAAGGTGTCACGTTCACATGTTCAAACAAGTAGGCCTATATGGAAGTACAAACATCATGGGAATGTCCAGCAATCACACTGTTAGGAAGGAGATGGGTTTTGTATTGTAGAGATGAATATGTTTTGGGCTAAAATGTTTGTGTCAACCCCAGAACAAAAGCAAAACACCTAGAGAAGATACTGAGAAGACGCTGGTAAGAGAGTGTCATTATCCACAGGGAAACTAGTCGTGTTATCAACATGAGATGAAAGGCTGCTTAGAGAGGACGGAGCCATTACTCCAAAACAACATATAAAACCAGATTTCAGAAGATTAGAGTTTTCAAAAGCACTCAGGGAGAAACACCTTAATTTTTGGAGAGATGTCCTGTGGTTTGATTCAACTAATAGAGAGGTTTTTGGCCATTCAGGCCATTGTTACATTGTTCTAGAAGCTTGCAAGCCTGTGAACACCATGCCAACTGTGATGTAGAGGGGCACCGTCAAGTTGTGTGGATGCTTTACTGCAGGAGGGACTGGTGCACTTCATAAAAATAGATGGTGTCACGAGGAAAGGCCATTATGTGGGAATACTGAGGGAACATCTCAAGACATCTGCGAGGAAGTTAAAGCTTGAGCCAGTGGGTCTTCCAATTGGACAATGACCCTTACCATCTTGCCATATTAGTTACAAAATAGTTTAAGGACAACAAGGTCAATGTTATTGGAGTTCAAAAGGTGTGTGCAAACAAGACGGAATACAGTACTGATTCAGTGACACCACCTGTGCCAGGAGGGATGGGCCAAAACTCCAGCAAACTGTGAGAAGTTTGAAGAATACAAAACATTTAGACCAAGTCAAACAGCTGAAAGGCAATTCTACCAAATACTGACAAGATTTATGTGTACTTCTATATTTGAAGAAAGTAGAACATTTTCTTTAGTTTATGTTCTTTTATCAAGCAAGCAATAAAGGTTTGGGTAATCCTAAGTGATATAAAACAGACAACAAGAAAAAAGGCAGACAGAAAATAATTGCATCCTTTTCTACAATTTTGTTTAAATATCTGGTTTTAGCAGTATCCTTTAGTAAAATAAAGAAATGATAACGCATTTGTAATCTCTTTTTAAACTTTCATAAAGCTGATTAAATCAGACCAAAACCTACCAGGACCATCCCAATGTGAAGGAACTCTTATTTTTACCTTTTATCTCTACAACAATTTTCTGTTTTTACATAGCACAGTCCACAGAACTGAAGCCTGTTGGACGTAATGAACTGGATGAGCCTATGTTCTTGTGCAGTTTCATGTAATATGACCCTTGAGTAAAGAGCAGGAGCAGGCAGACCCAAGGGAGTAAATGCGCTCTTATTTCCTTGCCTTTATTGCCTTTTTGCTTCCTATGCATGAAAGATCTCAGTCAGCTGTGATATTTATTATCTTGTTTGGATTTTCTTTTTTGAAAAACAGGTTTGTCTTCAGCTTGAACAGGCTTTTCTGGTCCTGCTTGTGAATATTAGATCAGGTTTTACATTTTTATCTTCATTTAGCATTGCTATGGATATCCCAATTCCTTAATTTAGTTTAAAGATTCATGGGACTAAATATCTCAGCGTATTGCCAAAAACAGTGGCAGCCAGCATTCAGCCTGCTGGATTTCATATAAAACATGCACTCTTCATCTTACATACAGAGCCATGCAAAAGCTTACAAAAGCCTTGAACTTTTTAGAATTTAAAATGGTGTAAAATATTTGGATTTTACATGATGGAATAACACAATGAATTGTTATGTTGTATATATGCTTAATTGTGAATTGTGTTTTTCAAGTTTTTGAAGTCTGACATATTTGTTTTCTACTCTCTGTTACCCTGATATTCCTGAATAAAATCCAGCTGTCTTCAGAAGTTACCTAACTAGTAAATAGAGTATACAAGTGTGTTATTTAATCGTTCTCTGTGTGACAGAAAACTTAAACTGTGCATCACCCTAAACAAATTAGCCTCGCAGTGACACATGGTGGTGGCAGCATCATCCTGTGGGGATACATGTTAGGAGCTTTCAAAGACATGATATGATCTTTTCTAGTTAATCACACAGCAGATAACAGAGTCTTTTAAATATGATGTTGCTCTATTTGCACTAATACACTAAAATATTAGTAATAATATACTGTTTAAAGCTTTATATATTATATATATTACATACTTTATATAAAATATTACTTTAATATTTTGACTTACTTCGAAGGATGACTTGGTACATTATCAGTAACTGTATAAATGACTCAAACCTTACAACTGTAGTTTCAGGCCCATCATTCATCCTCCCACCAAACCACACCAGTACGTCCTTAAGAGAACGAACAGATGAGGAGAGTCAATACTGCTCTTTATTTCCCCTTAACAATGCCTCTTCAGTGATGGCTAAGCTAGATTCCCTTCAGTCTGAGTCATATGCTGGCCCAGTCTGTCAGTGCATTCACTACAGCCCTGTGATAATGAAACTGTCTTTGGAGAATGCAACATTCATTGTCTATTTTATTCATCACCTTAGAGCCGAGCTGCCTGGCTCAGTGCACAATATAACCCTTATCCCACCAAAGACCTTGAGCTTACGTATTAGGCTACTTTTATCATCTTAGGTGCTAACAAGAAAAGCTGACTCTGTTGGCCTCCAATGGCTGCATTCGAACCCAGCTATTCAGCTGAAGTTTCTCTCAGCAAATTTCTGACATGAGCTTTTTAGAACTAATAGCCTATTGCTTTCTCTCACATTGCTGGAAGAAATTACATATGGTTTTTGTCTTTCTCTTTGGGTTGTATCTCCCAGTTAGCTCTCCTTACAGCTGTGATTCTGATCTGAACAACCACAGCCCAGGGCTCTGAAACACTGATCCATACCTCTATGGTGTACGCTTTAACAAAGGAGACCTCTCTCCTGCTGATGAGCTGTCTCATACAACCCCTGCATTTGTTTATGCACTTCCATACATGTGAGCATGACATCTTCTGCTACTGTGTAAGACTTTGGTTATAAATAGCGATGGTTGTTGATGACGTTTGAGCTTAACAAAGCCCCCTGTGAACAACAAGGGTGAACACGAGCCATGTCACTGCTGCTCATCATGATGAGCAGCCAGTCAACTGTAAATGATTTGGCCTCATGTTCATTTAGGAAACACCTGATGTTGGAGCAGATGCATTCAGAAAAGCATGAGGTCACTGTAATAAGAGCATCACAGAGACTTTGCAGGCTGAATGTTAGATGTAGGACAAACAATAATATTCTTGTTGGTTTTATTTGATTTGTTGCAGCTGCAAATGTACCCTAGGTATCTTATATGTTTGCCATGATAAACATGGACCAGTAAGGCATAACAGTATGACCACCTTTCTGATAGCGTTAGTCCTCCTTTTGCTGCCAAAACAGCACTGACCCGTTGAGGCATAGACTAGACCTCTGAACGTGTGATGTGGTATCTGGCTTCAAGAAACAAGGAAAAGATCCTTTAAGTCCTGTAAGTTGCAAGGTGGGCTGCCATGGATCGGACTTGTTTTTCCAGCACATCCGATAGATGCTTGATTGGATTGAGATCTGGAGAATTTAGTGACCAGTTCAACACTTCAAACTTGTGTGCACCTGAGGCGTCTGCTGAACCATTTAATGTTTGTCCTGCTAAAAGAGGCCACAGCCATCAGTGAATATTGTTTTCATGAAAAGGTACTTGTCCTGCAACAACACTTATATATGTATCTAAATAACATATACATGGATGACAGGAACCACATTTTCCATGTAGAACATTGCCGAGAGCATCACAATGCCTCTGCTAGCTGTTCTTCCCATAGTGCATCCTGGTTCCATGTGTTTCCAGGGTAAATGACACACATGCAAAAGGAACGTGATTCATCAGACCAGGCCACCTTCTTCAAGTGTTCTGTGATCCAGTTGTCACGCTAATTTGTCAATTGTATGTTTTTTCACCAATGGACAGGGATTGGTATGGCCACCCTGAATGTTCTTCAGCTATTCAGCCCAATATGCAGAAACTACAAAGTCCTATACTGTATTATTCCGACACTCTTCTGTCAGAATGACCATTACCTTCTTAGTAGCTTAACTTCTAGATTGGACCATTTGGGCCAGCATTTGCTCCTCACATATATCAGTAAGGATCCGTCACTGGTTCACCACTGTTCCTTCCTCTGACCACTTCTGATAGACACTGATTGGGAACACACCACAAGAGCTGCAGTTTTAGAGATGTTTTGACCCAATTGTCTTGCCATCACAGTTTGGCCCTTGTCCAGCTTGATCAAAATCTTACACTGGCCCATTTTCCTGCTTCCAACGCATCAACTTTGGGGACAAAATGTTTAGCGTCCTACTACACCACTCACTAACAGGTGCCATGAGATGTAACCAATGTCATAAACTTCATCTTTCAGTACTCATAATGCTATGCCTGATCGTTATATGTTATTAAGTATATGCCGTAGTGTCACTGTAGCTGGTTCAGTTTGTGCATCTACAGAGGTGAGAGTGTACAGTGTGGTAGTTTGTCAAACGTTTTGTAAAATAAAATAAAAACACAGCTAATGTATTTGTCCTTAACAATTTTATATTAAACTTAGGAATCTTAAAATGCAAACAAAGGAGAAATCTAATAAATTTTCATGTGGGTTGGCACCACTTTCCTGAAAATTACAGCTTTGGCCTTAGTGGTCAGTGCTTTTTCTAAGTGCTGTCTTTCAGTTCCACTGGAATAGAGAGATTTTGCCTGTAATGTGAGATGGAATAGTTTATTTGAAAACTTGAATAACGTTTCAGTGTTGCATGAAGGTCTAGAACAAGGCCGGAGCCTATTTTCACAGGGTGCTCTGTCACTGAGTGGTGAGGAGACCAAAGAATTGTTTTGTGTTATGTGCAGTTGGAGTAGCAGTGGGTACTTGCGAGACGAGTAAGATATAACAGGAGAGAGTCCAATTTTGTAATGAAAGGCATCTTTGTAGATGGGTTAAACATATGGAGTGGTGAATAAAGGAGACAGAGTGGGAAGAAGAAAGAGCAGTGGAGACCAGACTCAGTGTCATTGCTGAACCCAAAGCAACTCTTGTTGGTCAAAAGTTCTGATTTGTTTCAAGATTTTTCAATAGTTGGGACTGCTCTTGCCTTAGAATCAGAATCAGCTTTATTGCCAAGTTCATACATACAAACAAGGAATTTGACTCTGGTACACTTTGCTCTTTGGTTTTGTTTCTGCATTACAGAATATACAAATTTACAATGTACAATGTACAATATACACATATATAAATAAAAAGGTGCATTTGCAACATCTGTATGCTGTTGTTTTGTATTCTATTGAATGTTCATCAGAGAAACAGCCTGGGGAAGAAACTGTCTCTGTGGCGGCTGGTTTTAGTAAACAGTGCTCTGTAGCGGCGGCCAGAAGGTAAAACTCTGAACAGTTTATGTGCAGGGTGTGTGGGGTCTGCAGAGATTTTAGCAGCTCTTTTCCTGACCCTAGACCTGTATAAGACCTGGATGGAGGGAAGGTCAGCCCTGATTATTCTCTCTGCATTCCTGATTATTTGTTGCAGTCTGGACCTGTCCTGTTTTGTGGATGAGCCAAACCACACTGAGATGGATGAAGACAGGACAGACTGAATGATGGCAGTGTGGAAGATGACCAACAGCTCCTGTGGAAGGTTGAACTTCTTGAGTTGCCTCAGGAAGTGTAGTCTTTGATGGGCCTTCTTTCAAACAGTGTCTATGTATCAAGACCATCTCAGGTCCTCAGAGATGGTGGTTCCTAAGAACCTGAAGTGGTCCACGGCCGATACTGTGTTGTTGAGGATGTTGAGGGGGGTGTATGGGGGTGGTGTTCTCCGAAGGTCCACCATAATTTCCACAGTCTTGAGTGGGTTGAGTTCAAGGTACTTCTGACTGCACCAGTGTACCAGCCGATCCACCTGCTGTCTGTATGCAGACTCATCACCGTCCTGGATCAGTCCAATTACAGTGGTGTCATCTGCAGACTTAAGGAGTTTCACGGACGAGTCCGGTGAGGTGCATTCATTTGTGTACAGGGAGAAGAGGAGTGGGGATAGAACACACCCCTGGGGGGCACCAGTACTTATTGATCTGGATCGAGAGAAGATGCTCCCCAGTCTCACCTGCTGCTGTCGGTCCGTCAAGAAGTTGTTGATCCACTGACAGGTGGAGGCTGGGACGTTGAGCTGGGTGAGCTTCTGGTGGAGGATGTCTGGTATGACATCTCCACCTTCGAGATTTTTCAATAGGTGGGACTGCTCTTGCCTTAGAAGTGACATATCAACATCACACTCAGCTTTTGAGAGGTATGCAATATTCCAGCGTTCATGTGTTCACATTTGGCATTCAATTTCTAAGGTGTAACAGCTAAAGAAATCAACATTTGAGTTTCAGGTTGGCCACTATGAGTTTTCTATAGCCGATACACACACACACACATATATATAAATCAGGGCAATTGAGCAAATGTTTTATGCTGATTTGGGCTAGCCAATTACTTTGGGTATGAAAGATCTAGCATCTTGAGGGTTCTTCATACATTGCAGATTGGTTTTTCCTTTAGTGTAAGCACTCATTGGATTGCCTTTATCAGTAGTAATCACACCATTATGTTTATAAACCACTGTTCAATGTTGTCCTTTTAATTAGGATTTTCGTTTTAGTTTGGGTTGGCTATGGCTCAGGTTGAAGAAAATTTAGATTCCAACCTAATGCACCATACGTGAAGAGTCCTTGGGAAGACAATGGACTCCACATACCACCTAAACTTAAAAATGGGAGCAATTGTGTGAAAGCACTTGAAATGAATAGTTTATATTTGTTCAAGTAAGCTTCTATGAACTTATTATCAGTTATAGTTCCTTTACCTGTAGTAGAAAGATGTAATATAGCGGTGAGGAAAAGTGAAGAAATCCTTAGAGCAGTGAAAGGTTACCAGACAGTCTTTAAAACGACTTTAACTAAAAAATTAATGCCTTTTGAAGGATGGAAAAGGTTGCAAGGTTGAACGAAGTAATGCCAAGGATGAGAGTGATCGGTTATGGTTTTTGGCATCATACTTCATGACCTTGCAGCGGTAAGTGCTCTGAAGCAATGAAAGTGTACAACCAAGAATCCACTCTGCTGTTCTCACTATCCACCGCAGTTTGGCTCAGTTCTTTGAGGTTGAGCACTCAAACCAGACAGTTATGGATGAGGTGAGGCAGTGCTAGATGATTGCTGGTTAGAGCTGAAATATCAAGGACAGTGGCAGGTTGAATTTTAGTTCCTTTTAGCTGCTGGCCCAAGGATAATGGATCAGACAGAACGATCAGAAAGAAGATTCAAAGGTTGCTATAATATTTAAAATAAAATGTGTAAGAAGCTTTTAAAAAGATAGATATTTTATATGAAGTCATGTTGGAAGTTCATTCAGAAGACTACATCAGAGAGCTAGACCTGTGTGGGTGTTGAACATTTTGCTTCTTCGTTTTGTACTTAAGCAGTTTTGGTCATGTCATAGTAAACCTCTTCAGGAACAAAAAGGAGCTGTCTGCCACAGGATGTGATATTCTAATCACTTTGGAGACTTTTCTTTGAAGCGAATTGATGCAAAATCTACATCAGCAGGCACTAGCAAGGGTAAACATATTACAGCAAACATGGTCCGTTTTATCCGTTGGAGCTTTCAATCTCTAACTGTTATGAAACATTCTGGATTAAAAAATACTGGCAACCTTTAAAGGTAAGATCTACATGCTCTAGCCCAGAGGTCACAGATTAGCGGACCAGGATCCGGATCCGGACCCACGTGCCGTCCAATTCAGACCCAACCTGAATTTAAACATTTATTTAATTCTGCATATTGTCCAACAGTGTCTAACTTCACTGTTTATTTGGTATCGCCCTGCGGAGCGTCTGGCCCTGGGCTGTGCATGATGCAAGTCAGGCAATGAGCTGCTTCAGTCAGGGCTGCTACTGCTGCCCTAACCACAAAGCATTTTCTCATTTGCTATTTAGATATAAACATTTTATTCCTGCCGGCTACCGCGCCTGACTTTTGAACAGGCGCAACAGACAGCTATGTAGGTCAGCGACATTCTGGTCCACACTCCAAGCCAGCTGGTGGCAGTAATGCACCACATCGTTGTATACCAACCGCCATAAAATGACAAAGAAGAAGCTATGCAGCTCAACTGCACCATTCAAAGTGTGTTTAATATTGGTACTTAAATTGAATTGCTCTTTTATGTTCAGCATATGATTTCATGGGCATATGAAAAATTGATCAGTAGTTAAAAAAAACTCTAGTGTTAATGAAATGTTAAATGAAGATGAAATAAAATATTTTTGTCGCTTGATTTAAAATGTTCGGACCCCAAAGTGTTTGGATGAGGGAGGGGGCCCCTGCTCTAGGGAATACACATGCAGACTGATGTTTACATGTCCTATTCTTAACTGTGCCAATTGCTAAAATAAGATGCTGAAGACAGTTTAAAATGTAAACTCCTAGAACATTTTGTCTTTGTTTTAAATTATTAAAACTCTTTTTACAGCAACTGTTCCCTCACGCACATGCCTGTGCTTCAAATACATGTAATTAATATATGTATTTATATTATGATCCCGAGGTGTAAAGTTATGTATTCATTTCTGTTCATGTTTTTCATCATTCTTCTTGTTGTTTATAATGTTCTAACAGGTCTCGCTATACTAGTTCATTTGCCTGTGTCCATTATGGTTAGTAGTTGCTTTCAGTTTATTCTTGTTTTTCCTCCTTGTTTTCTTTAGTGTTTATGTGTATTTTTGTATTATTCTGCTAGATCTAATCTCTTTGTTTCTCTTAGTCTGCTCCTGCTCATTTACTTTTTTTTTTTGGAAGAACTTTATTTACAAGTACTTTATTTATAAGTACACATTGTACAATCAGATTCAGCAATATACTCAAGGTGAGAGAGTACAGAATGCTAATACAAAACACAGGAGACAAAAACAAAAGATTAGAAATCAAATTCTTTGAATAAGGCTTTAAGTTCCATAACTTTAAGGTTAGTGCAATGTTTTAAAGAGTCCAAAAAAGCAACTCAGATTGGGCTTGAAAACAGTGAGGTTGAGTTTTTGTTTTGTAAATTTGCTGGCATGTATGTGGAACTTAGCTAACATAATAAGAAAGTTAATTATATAGTTTATTCCCGATGTTTTAGCATTAGAAACAACAAAGACACCAAAAGGTTTTACTAATAGTACAATCCAAGAAAAGGTTGTCAGGGTTTGTGTAGCAAAGGACCCCGGAATGCAGACTAGCAGGCAGACTAATGGTATGTGGAAAAAGATTTAATGAATAAAAAAAAAAAACTCACTCACAGATGAGGCAGGAACAAAACAGAAACAGGCAGACAGGCATGGCATGATCCAAAAAGCAATATATGAGCATGATTTGACAATGATTCCGCAAAGAATAAACAGAACGGAGGTATATATAAGGAACGTGAACCAGATGAAGAAAGGAGCCAGATTGGCTTGGAGCAGGTGAACTGAATAAAGTTAATTGACAGGAGAACAAAACGTGGCTGGAGCAAAACAGAGACTCAGAAACTAGAAAAACATTAAACTAAAGCATAACCAGATCCGAAACCCAAACTTGACAAAACATGAACAAGACGACAAAACTAAAGCATGTCCAGAAGCATGATTCAAAATCTAACAATAATAATAATAATAATAATAATAATAATAATAATAATAATAATAATAATAATAATAATAATAATAAACAGAAGAACGATTCAAAACCTTAACTGTGAAAAACATATAAAAAAACCCGAAACCAAAACCAAACAACCCCAAATCAAAACAAAGGCAGGTTAATGTTTCATTTTCATCACTTACTCTTCTGCCTCAGCTCTCTCTTCCTTCATTGGTCTCAGCTGTTCCTGATCTCTTGTCTTCTTCTACTTCAATTTTGTTGGTACTTTGCAACCAACCTTTTGGTGTGCTCTACTGCCACCTTCTGAATTGGAGTGTGAACGAGAATGGACACCCTAAATTCGCCTAAAACGTTTTGCTTTGCCATGAGGCCCTCCAAAGAAATGCCATCCCACACCATTACTGACCCACTGCCAAACCGGTCATGCTGAAGGATGTTGCAGGCAGCAGATCGCTCTCCACGGTGTCTCCAGACTCTGTCACGTCTGTCACATGTGCTCAGTGTAAACCTGCTTTCATCTGTGAGGAGCACAGGGCGCCAGTGGCGAATTTGCCAATCCTGGTGTTCTCTGGCAAATGCCAAGCATCCTGCACGGTGTTGGGCTGTGAGCCCAACCCCCATTTGTGGACGTCGGGCCCTCATACCATCCTCATGGAGTCGGTTTCTAACCGATGCATGCACATTTGTGGCCTGCTGGAGGTCATTTTGCAGGGCTCTGGCAGTGCTCCTCCTGTTCCTCCTTGCACTAAGGCGGAGGTAGTGGTCCTGCTGCTGGGTTGTTGCCCTCCTACGGCCTCCTCCACGTCTCCTGGTGTAGTGGCCTGTCTCCTGGTAGCGCCTCCAGGTTCTGGACACTACGCTGACAGACACAGCAAACCTTCTTGCCACAGCTCGCATTGATGTGCCATCCTGGATGAGCTGCACTACCTGAGCCACTTGTGTGGGTTGTAGAGTCCGTCTCATGCTACCACGAGTGTGAAAGCACCACCAACATTCAAAAGTGACCAAAACATCAGCCAGAAAGCATAGTTACTGAGAAGTGGTCTGTGGTCCCCATCTGCAGAACCACTCCTTTATTGAGTGTGTCTTGCTAATCGCCAAAGATTTCTCCCTGTTGTCTATTCCATTTACACAACATCATGTGAAACTGATTGTCAATCAGTGTTGCTTCCTAAGTGGACAGTTTGATTTCACAAAAGTTTGATTTACTTGGATATTATTGTGTTGTTTAAGTGTTCCCTTAATTTTTTTAAGCAGTGTACTTTTATTATCGCCTGGTTCTCTGCCCGTATTCTGTGTCCTGTTCTCTCCTTGTGTTTTGCCTGTAAGTTTTGTTGTTTATTTAGCATGAAATCGCTCTACTCACTATGCTGCTCCCAAGTTCCTGCTTGCACTTTGGTCCTGCTAACAATGCACAATTTATGACAATTTAATAAAATGTTGTCAATTGCAGTTCTTAAAGAGAAATTGGAAAAGGCTAAATAGTTGTCAAATTGTTTTCAAACTGGTGATCAGAAATTGGCCACAAATCTCTGATCCGTGCATTCGTAGACATCATTAGGTGTATTACACAAACGTTATTATTTTTAAATATCAACACGTCCTACATATGTTTGTGCAGCCATTATTATAGGCCATTATCATTACTGCTTTTAGGGCTGTTAAAATAATTCAAAACAGCAATCATGCATGATAAATGAAACAGGTCAGGGGTTTCACTTTTGTGCAATTTCCACAGTATCCACTCATTTATCAGCTGCTACAACAGACCTTTTATTTCCTGAAAGACATCTAAAACTTTTAAGGGTATCCCATTTTATGGAGACTGCTGCCAATCCCCTCTCACTTCTAATGGTTACCTTATGCTGAGAAGGAAATAGCCAGCAGTGTTACCACAGTGAGGCAGGAAAAGACAGACACACAGACTGCACTACCAGCACTTTTATGGCCTCTGACAGCCCAAATGACCTGAGAATGGGATTTAAATAAGAGAGGAGCCTGTATGAGTTATTGCTGGAATGAATGAGTTTTTTTGTAAGCTGGAAAAGCATGTTGTTCTCTGTGCGCAAGCACTGTGTATGTTATGTGTCACGTGCTAACAATCCTGATGGTTCCTTATGTTTTTTTTTTTTTTTTTAGTGTAGGCACAGATTTTGTTTGAACACATATCAGCACTTTTGTACCGACTGCTGCCTGACGTTTAGTTTGGACTTCAGGTATTATCACCATTAAAACATCTATTGTAGGTTAGATTTAAAGGTCAATATTTCTGTGTAGGTTTTCCATTCATCTTCTGGTCTGTTAGTATTCCAATCCTGCCATTATTGCTTTGAAATTATCTGTTCAAAGGATTTCTGGATAACCCTGGAAACCTATACAGCCTAATGCTGCATAGAATTAACATTTAAAGCCTAGCATATCACAGCTCAGGCTAACTACTGAACCCTATCACTTTGTTACTTTTTGATTAATAAATCCTTTAAGATCTTATAAATATAAATATAAATGTACTTTTTTGCCTTGTTGTCAGTACAACGACCAGAAACATAAACAGGGCCTCATTTAAGAATATTTATGCCTTCTTCTGTAAGGACTATACTTAGTTCTTTTACAAATAAAAAGACTGTTTTGAATGGTTTACCATGGTCTTTTCCACATAAAGTATAGTTTAAAAAATGCAATTTAGAGGCCACTGTGATGTAACCATAAGGATAAAAAGATATTTTTAGAAATGTTTGCCCTTTTTTAACTTGTCACTTAATTATGCGATTCTGTAGTGTGGTTTTTATTTAAGTACTTCTTCGTAATTGTCCTTTATTTTTGTTTCTTGCAACACAGGAAGAAGACAAAATTACATAATTCTTTGACTATTTAATGTGGTGTGGTAATAGTGTAACATGTTGGTTTACGTTGATAGGCTGTAACTCCATTAAACCCATTGAAACAAGGTGAACATATAACTGCTGCTCTCACACTGTTTCTTTTCTTTTTAAGTGTGTTAACATATCTAAAGATGCTTTTATGAGTCTACACATGTATTTTGTGAACCATCGTGATGTTGGACTGCACTGTACAGTTCAAAGGCCGGTATGAACCCCTCTGCACCTTTAAATAAAAGCTAACCTACGTATAGCTCAGTCCAGGAAGAGGATTAGTCAGAGCTGGAATTCATGAACAAACACACTTCGGCTCGTTCTCAATCCACAAAATCGCAGCCACTGCAGTAGCTGCAATGTGCCTTTGTTCTGCCCACCATGTGGCAAGATCGGACCGGACCAATTTGCTTCTAAAAACAGCCCCTTTGGAACCCCTGCTTCAGAATGGTTCATGTAAGAGGTTGTGTTCAAGCAGAGAAAATGTGTTTAGGATGAAATATTCTAAATACTGTTAATTTCATGATGCTTTGTTTTTGGTGAAGTGATGCTAAGTGCTAGCAGAATGTCTGTTCAGCTAATATGAACACACCTTTCAACCTGGAGGATAGTTATTTGTTCTGCGTTGTGTTTTAAAGTTAAAACAAACTTTATTTAAAGGGTGGTTTTAAACACAGATTGGCCATAACGTGCTGTCAACGCTTATATTCATCATAATGTTTATTAATGGTATTTTAAGGTACATGTTTGACTTGAAAGGAGAGGTTGTTAGCTCCAACCGCTAACGCCTGGTGCCAGCACCAGTGAAGTCAGATGTGTCCACACGACTCATCGCCATCTTATGAGTTGTTCCTCGTCGCCATTTTATTAGTCCATTATTAAATGTGATAGCTCATTAAAAACCATTAAGAATCATTTATCCAGAAAGGTTGTTGATTCCCATTCAAGATAATATTTCCTTAAATATTATTTTATTAAATAAAGACAGCTAATTAAACAACAGTGAGAATTAATTATCCAGAAGGTTGGGTTTTACTTCAGCAAATCATTCTTTATAATATTATTTTATTAAAATAATGTTTTTTCTACTCTTCGGATCTTGGATTGAGATTGGTTGTTTGAAGGTATGCCAATTATTGTTCAAAGTTAGTTCTAAGACTAATCTAACCTCATTTCCACATTCCTTTTATCTATTGTCCTAACACCACCACCTTATTGGGCTAGTATTAACAGGACAGCACCTAAAAGATCGAATGGTTGTTTAATTAAATATTAAATAACATAATCATAATAATAATCACAACATGAAACTGGTGTGTTGGTGATGATGCTCCCACTTTTAGTATAGTGCATACGTGTTGGGATGAAAGGTTTAAGATGTGTAGTGCACCAGGAAAGAGTATGGTACTTTGCTCTGTTGTCCCTGTCTATTGTTCTTTTTGTCCATTCTTGTCTGGCCATCTTGGGCGGAAAGTTCAAAGCTCTATAAACAGCCTAAGTGGTCAAATAAATATGACAAAGAAACTCCTTCCTCTAATAAAAATTAAAGGGTAAGTATCTGCGATATTGAATGAACAGTGTGCTTTTAAGTTCCTCTGTGGCTTTTGACACAGTATGAGTTTGTTGGTTCCTTTTTTTCAGTGTCTGTAGTGTGTTTTTTTCAGCTTTTGCTGTTTTTGTTTCTATTTTATGATGTCTTGGAGTGATCTGTTTTAGTACTGTACAGCAATTTGATTAAATAAATAGTGCCTTTGAATTTGCTTTATAAATAAAATGGATTTGGATTTGAACATTTAGCCATTGTTAAGCTGATTAAGCTCAAATAGTTATTTAGAACTAATTTGACTCACTGAAACCTTATGTGAAAGATCTCCAACTTTTTCAGATTTCTATTTAGCTCTAAGGGAAAGGGGTTTCAGTAATTCGTCCCCAAAACCATTTCTATCCACTTTTACAGCAGTTTTTTCCAACCAGTTTTACACTCTGGGATTTGTATACATTACATCTTTCTTGGTCGGGAAGTAAAGCTTCATTCTGACATGTTAAAGTGGATGGCTTAAAAATGACTCTAGCTTCAGGAGGTTCTGGTAATGGGAAAGTTGAAACGTCAGAGATGTAACAATGGGATAATACCGGAGATGCGTTGGTCAAACCCATATAAACCCTTGAGTTATAGCCCTTAACTAACCTTAAGTAAAAGCAGGTGACATTTTCCTGCTGGATATTAGAAAATCCTCTAAGGTCCTTGAACCATTAAATAACAACACAAATCTTATTACAATTTGGTTGGTGTGGTAATAATGATAACCATCATTATTACCACACCAACAGCTTCAAATCCATAAATCTTGCAAGTTCTAGTTTTTCATTCTGTAAGGATAGTTATTGTCCTGGTTTACCTGGAATCCTGAAGATTAAATTCTCAGCAAAACTTGAAAAAATGTGTAAAATATAAACTTTTAATGTAACATCTTGAGGGTTGGATGCGTTACAATAACATTTGCCACACTTTCATTAGGTGTAGAAAATTTATATTGTAGTGAAATTTATTTAAAGCATTGCATCTTCGTATAATGGAGATGGGAGTATGAGCATCAGTGCGTGCGGTCCAGTTTAAAATGTGGCTTGCAATGATGGGGGATGCATCCTCTCTGTACATGCCCCAGGTGTTATGTGTTGAGTGCATCTGTCTCTCTCTCCCTGTGAATGTGATTGCAATGAAGCCGGAAGAAGATGAGGGCTGCGTGTCTCTCTGGTGAAAACATCTTTCTGTGGTTTGCAGCAGGACGTCACACTGTCTTACCCTCCTACTATCTGGTGTGTGTAGACAGGATTCTTAAATATCTGCTGCGATGTTTGGATAAAAGGCTTCAGAGGAGCTCTGTGTTGGTGGGTGTTTAGTTAGGCATATAAAGTGTGTGTTTGCCGTGGAGTGTGAATTCTAAAGATATTTTTTGATGGTGTGATTGTTACTCGTCTCAAAACTTCTAGCCACACTCAAACTTGTGTGAGAAATAGTTGCAGATTCTTCTTACTAGGTTATCATGTAGCTGCACATCAAAGCCACAGCTAAATGAATCAACAGCCCTGTGGAATGGTTTTAAATTGATGTTTCAAAGTTTTGGGTTTGACATTAGGTCATTGAACCTCTCGTACTTTCATCTCTGCTGGCATGGATGCTTTGAGCATCACGTTATCTCCTTTCTTTTTCCTCTTCATTTATCTCTTTTGGCCCCTCCACCACCCATTCCTTCTCTTCTCTTTTTGCCTTTTATCCTTCCTCACGCTGTTCCTTCTTCATCACTGTGTAGCACTGCCCTGCAGGCAACACTTTAGTGTTGGCTGGCATGCTGGTGAGTCCTTTGTCCAACCATTATATAATTAAATTGAGCTTGTCTTAGTCACGTGCTCTGCCACAGGTCATACTCTGAAATGACAGCTTACATTAATGTGCACCTCAAGGCACACCATCCTAGTCAATGTGAGAGACAATTTTTTTCTCAGTTTTGGCCCAGTATGGGGGTTGAATTTGTTTCGCTTGAGTGATCCAGCTCACGTGTCTGTCTGCGCCTCATGACAATCTGCCTTGTTCGGTGAAAACATAGGCTATGTGCTTGGTATTTGTGCATCTAAGGCAGGGTAAATTGGAGGCTAAGTGTATGTGTGTAAGATGTACTGTTTACTGTGTAGGTGAAATCTGCATGAATACAAAAATCCGTGTAGCTTGTTTCTACCTGTATCTTTGTGCCATTGTGTTTGATTGTTCATAAGAACGTGTTCACCTTTGTTAGTTTATGTATGTTGGTGTTTTTTCTAGCGGTCAGCTGTTGTCAGTTGGGTTGTAGGTCACAGAGAGGAAAGGTGTTAAAAGGTGTAAGTGAAGACGGCACTTAGTTTGTATTTTCTGAATCAGGTTGCTTTAAATCACCGAAGCAAATGGCCAGTTTTCCTATTAGTGCCACAACTTTTTACATCAAAGGATTCTACAGGGTTTTTAAAGTCAGGTTCCTTTAAAAGGTTATAGAACATTTATATTTTACCTGTATTAACTCCCTTTGTGTCTTAAATTAGTATAAATCCAGATTATTCGGTCCTGAAGGCCCAAGCTAAAGAAAGGCAAAAGAAAAGCGGATTTCTAAGGTATTAAAATAAATCTATTCTAAAAAGAGTACTGTGCTATTTATGATGTTTGCAATGGGTGGTTATCTTTAGAGAAGGTGATGATTATACACACAGTAGTACTTTCTAGAAACGAAAAAGTTAATGGCAATAGTAGCTTCTTCATTGGCTTCATTTAGGAGAGAAAAGCAGATTCTGAGCCAATTTTCAAGGCTAGAGTGTAAAAGAGAGCACATAAGGTATGCCATAGCAAAAGCTCAGCCAATAGCTATGTCCAGAAGAGAGACAGGGTTAAAAACTGAGAAAACATTACGTTTTTGGCTGCAGCAGCTCAGCTCAATCCAGGAAGCTACTAGGAAGAAAAGAAAATAGAGAGAGAACATAAAGTTGAAAGCTGAAATAACAGCAAACAACGCAAAATTAGAAAGAAGTAGAAGAAAGTAGCAGAGTAAGGGAAAGTGGCCATTATGTCCTCTAGCAGCCTATGCCTTTAGCAGCAAAAAATAGCCCATGATAACCTAAGGCAATCTAACTAGAAGCTTTATAAAAAGGAAAGTTTTAAGCCTGTCAAAGACGTTTCTGTGAATGAAATGTGTGAATTGAATTTGGAAATGTTGGCAGCCTTTTGGAAATAAATGTTTTTATCACGAACACTAAAAAGAATGTAGGATTTTTTAAACCAAGTGTATATTTGTCAATAAAAAAAAAAAAAAAAGACTTTCTGATAGCTCCATATATTACAATGCTTCTATGACCTGCATCAAGTAACTAATAACTTTCGCCTTTTAAAAAAAAAATGTTTCTATAAAAAATATAAATGAAGCACAAGGGTTCCTGTCATTATAGATTAATGTAAAAAGCAGGGCTTGATGGAAAAACAGGTGCCCCGTGATATTGTTGTAATGTGTTGAGGAACGGAACCGGAATGCAGAAAAGCACTTGCCTGCAGCATAGTGGATATGAGGTTCTTGAGGCTTTCTTAACAAAAAGATAAACTTACACAAGTTTCCAAAATGACAAGGAACAGGAACCAGCGTGGGAGAAACAGGAGGACCAAGTGAGGAACAATGAAAATAACCAAACATATATACTGAGGGAGAGAGGAGTGAGAACCAATAAAAATAGGTGACAAGTAATCAAAGGAACTAAGAACAGGTGAGACAAGGAGGCAGGGAGGCAGAGGGACCAGGTGAACCTAATAAAACTAAAGCATGAGGAAACGGACTAATTAACACGACAGTGAGCAGACCTAAACGAAACTATAGACCAAGATGAATAAAGCATAAGAATCAAGAATAAACAGGAACTAAAGGAAACTGAGAAAACGGAGAGAACACAACAACCTAAGAACTAGCAAAATCATAAAGAAACCCTGACTACAAAAGTAAACAAACCTAAACCACACTGACTGAATAGACTGGAAGGGAAACAGAGAACTATAATAATAATAATAATCATAATAACGAAACCATTCTAAGAAAATAAACAGGAAAGCAACGCCAAGGGAGCTAGGAGTGAGGAGAGCACACTGGGGGGCAGAAGATAACCAAAACAGAAAACCACAACTAACATGAATACAAAACACAAGTAAAAAACATCTAAAAAGGTAAACAAAAAACACAAAACCAAAGTCCTAAACGTCCAAACCCTGACAGATATAGTATGATATGGATGTGAAATCATTTATGAACTGAATGAATCTGCAGTTGTTCATAAGTACAGAAACACATAAAACAATAGATATACAACTGAATTTTGCAATACTATTTAGTGGGAACAGTGCTCTGAACATGTGTGTCTTCCTGTGTGCTATGCAAATAAGACTGATTCATCTAATGCATGCACTGATGATGTGTGCTCCGTGTTTGTTCTTTTAAACTCGATGATTAACTGCGGCCTAATATGTCTGGAAAATTATCACAGGGCAGAAAAAGCCAGTGGCCAAACGAGACGTGTCTATTTTTAAACACGCACACGTCACCCTATTAACCTCCTGCTTTCCTTCAATGTATTCAACAGCAAAATACTTACTATGCTGTTGTTTGGTTAAAAAGATCATCGCAGACTAAATTTAGATTATTTTGATTTAAAAGAAGCTGTTTTTATAGTTTCTTTTGTTGGGGGTTATGATTAGTGATTGATTAATCTTGATCAATAATTATAATTACAAATCATAATTTGACAAAATCAATTTCTTAACCAAAATCCTCATTTATGAATCGAGACCAGAGATGTTTCTGGTGTTGTAATTGCGGCTCAACGCCTTTGACAATTACAACTGTTAAATACTCAGTAATAATTAATAACTATTGCCGGAGATGTCACTGTTTAATCGACCGTTTCTGCCGAAACGTGTGGAACGTTAACCTTATCTTGACTGACAAATCACTTTTTGCACACAATGAACACAAAACGCTCTCTCTTTATCTATGTGAATATTTATTAATCTTCACCTACTTAACATGCAAAGTTCTACAAACACAGGGGTAACACATCTAACTAAGCAAAATTCAACAAACGGCAGTGGGTGTTGAATCAACCAGCAGTTTATGGCAAAAACAGAAGAAGGAATGAGAATATGAAAAGGGGTGTGGTGGCGAGTGGGGGGGGGGGGGGGGGGCACAAAGGAGCACAAAGGATTCTAACTTTTGGCGGCAAGCTAGCACAGTGAGGTTGAAGACAAAGGAAAATGGTAAAATTCACCACAAGGTTATTTTAACAGTCCAGTCTTGGGTTGCGTTGACTCTCAGATGGTGAAACATGCACAAAGCTAGGAACACAGCGGCTCCAGACATCAAAGTTTCAATAACAAAGTTACATGCACATATCATTCAGAGCACATGAGATCCTAACTAGCGATTCTGATCGCTCTACAACCTCTGACCCTGCCCAGGCTTTCTAATAAAGAAATAAAAATAAGGATAGTTTTTACTTGTTGTCGGCTCTCCTCTGAGCGGGGTCGAGCGAACAAGTGGGAGTTGGTTAACTGCGCGTCCACAGTTAACTTCAGGGAAAACGGTCAGACGTTGTCCTCCGGCTTCTTTGGCGGAAAGGAAGAATATGATCTGACCATCAAAAGTCGACTTGAGATGAAACACGGTGGCGGTTCGACTCCTCGAAAGTCCGTGTTTTTAGTTACGCGTTAAGCTCACGTCTTCGATCGGCAAAGTGAAATTCCTGGCCTTCTCATTCCAGAAACCTCAGTTATGAATTGTTCGTTGGCCAACGAGAGAGAGAGAAATAAATAAAGACTCCACGTGGGATCTCTTCTTCTCCAGAGGATGCTCCAGTTGCGTGGTAACCGTGTCAAGATTTCCAGCTGAAAGCGAGTCTTCGAAAATGTCCGCCTTCCTATATAGCGTCTTGTGACGTCAGACTTGGGACGCCCTGTCATATCAGTCGTGATGCTTGACGGGATATGGAGGAGCGGACTGTCCTGGATACAAAATGGCCGAAAGCATCAGGAGGCCTGGTGTCTGTGCAAGTAGTCCAATATTCAGCAACAAGTGGTCCAACACTTTGATAGTTATCTTAAGAATTTCAAAATATACATCAAATGCAAAATGACACTGGAATAGGTACTATGGGGGCCACTTTTGTTAGTAAGCGTAACTCCACTTCATTAATACATAGTTATGGTAAAATGGAAGAACTGATTCTAGCAATTCCAGGGTTTAAATATAAAAATGAGAAGGTTCGGATACTTCCAATTTCTTTGACTGCCGCAGGAGGTGCATGGAAGTGCATTCACCACTCTTCTTACTGTACCAACTGTTGTAAAAATGTGTAAAAAAAACTTTTATTTCAGCAGCATAATCTGACACTGAAAATGTAGAGAATTTGTGTGTGCCTTTCCACTGTCGCCATATGCAGATTCAGGACGAGGTATTGCTGCATTCAGAAACTCGATGCAATCTAATGGTTGTCCTTAGAAGGAGAACTTTTTACCAATAGACGTTATGAATTAAATTAAACTGCATAGTTTTTTAACCAGGATTAGGTTGGAATGTATGTAATTGTCTTTGAGTCTGTCCATATGATTAGATTTAATTAATTATATGTTGACTTTTTTGTAAAGTCCCTTGAGATGATATTTCTTGTGAATCAGTGCTATAAATAAACTGAACCGATCTAAGTACATTCATTCATGTTTTCACTAAATTCCCTGTATACTCCTGCTGTTAACACTTTGCATAACCCCCTTTTGCCAACTGAACATTATATTCGTCTTTGCACAATCTATCAAAATCGTCTGGAGTCTTTGGTCCTCAGTCCTCTATGCTCTCTTCTCTTCATCTCACTGCTATTGTAGGATTTTGGTCCAGTTTTTGTAGAGTATTTTTGTTTTGCCTGGTGAACCATTTCAGTTTTTATTTGGCTATATGTTTTAGATTATTATCCTGCAGACAGACCCAACGACAACCAATTTTTAGTTTTGTTGTACAGACCAAGACATTTTCTGTCATTTCGAACAGTTCATGCTGGCCTGCACTTTAACTTAGCAGTGGGCATGAGATGTGTTCCTGTTTTATTTCACACCAGACCCACCTAGGATGTGGCTAACAAGCTCAGGCTTGGTCTCCCCTGAACAATGCTTGGTGACCCCAAGATGCCACTATTTACTCCAGTTCTCTGAAGTGACCTATAGAGATTTTTTTACCTCCCTTAAAATCCACTTCACTGAGCGTGATGGCAAGGCAAATCTGGATCTTGTCACAGTTCTAGTTATTTTATTTATTTTTTTATTTAATGCTCTCGGTGTAGACAGGGACACGTGTAGATGAGTGAGCTTTGCAAACCATAGTCATGTATTAATAATTAAACGTTCCTAAATACTTGCATCAGTTAAGTTTACTTTTCTAGAAATTGTTAAAGGTGCCAATAAGTGGAATGAAACCACACCTCCACGGTGCTCTGGGTCAGGTGTTTATCTAGAATTAAAACCATTTCAGACTTCTCTCACTGAGAAGTTTTTTATGGTTTATGAAGATCCAGCAGTATTTTAAAAGTTTTGTTGAATTTTTTTTTGCAATATATATATTTTAGCAATGTTGACATTCTAAGATCAATTACACAACACATGGAAAAGTTTTTCTCAAATTAACCTCTTCATACTCCATCCTACCTTTCTTTCCTGACCTGACTTCCTGATCTGGAAAATTACATATTTTATTAAAATAACATATACATTATATATCAAATTTTATATTGTGTTGCCATTCTGCTCTTTATAAAGTAGCACACGCATATTAGCCGATTAATTCATTCTTTCTGTTAATAGACATGTTGCTCATAGTTTAATGTTGTCATAAGAACTCTGGTGACCAATGTTTTTTTTTTTTCATGACTTAACATTTTTCCAAATGCCAAATTAGTCTTTTTTATAAGTGAGGAATGTTTGAAGCAGCCGACTTTCAGCCAGCTGATAGTGTGCAGCAACTGGTGGGGGAACTGCTGTGATGCTCCATACAGCCTGAGAAAATTCTGGTTCCCTCAGCGTTTTCTCTGGCATTCATTTAAAGCACTTAAAACCACAGGAATGGTTTGAGGGAAAACCTTGGCAGCTACGAAGCCATAACTTTGTAACATTTTTGTATACATTGCTATCAGTGATCTGCCCACTTGATATTAACTCTAGGATAGAATTTGGGATAACTAAATGTATACAGTGACCAGAAAACTCTGTAGCCAAAGCTAAGATTTTAGATAGAAGGTTCCACCGTTGGACTACAGTCTTATTAGCAGCAGTTGATCTGCTAGCCAGACTTTGCTTATTAATCTTAAGACTTAATGAAAGATGGACAGAAGGGTCTTGCCTCAGTAGAACCTGTATCAGTTTTAATAAGGGAAACTTTTTCTGTAAGTCATATGTTATTTGATGTCAATAAATATATTTAGGTCTGTACCACTTTGTGACTGTGACTCTGTTTGTTTACTTTGCTCAAAGTGAATTGGTAGTTAATTGTAAATCCTGAGGTCAGTGTTTTCAGAAGGACTGTTCTTTGTAAGAAAGAGGAAGAGGAAGTCAGCAAGTTGTTTTTCTTGGACGATCGTCTGACCCAACAGCGAGATTTGTGTGTTTGTGTTTGTCTGTTTGCGTCTGGGTATTGTCTCTTTGACTTTCTTGTCAAGAAGCTCACTAAATAGTCCTTGACCTTTTAAGAGCAGCATGTGGGGAGTTAGGTGTGATGTGTGTTTGTGTTAACTTTTCCACATTTGTCACCTTGCAACCATAAATATTAGTGTACTTTATCAGGCTTTTATGTGATAGACGAACACAGAGTAGAACATAATTGTAAAGTGGAAGGACAATGACAGGGTTTTTAAAATGTCTACAGTCAAAAATTTAACATAGGGTGGCTTAAATACAATGAAAGAAATTGTCTTAAGTTGTTTGAAACTGTAACACACACACATTTTGGGAAGATTTCTGAATGTAACCATGTATGTTTTTTCCTCCACTTCCCAAATATCCGCAGTTTGTGTTGGTCTTTCACATAAAAGCCCAGTAAAATAAATTGAAGTATGTTGTTGTAACTTGACAAAATGTGAAAATGTAGGTAGACATTTGCAAGTACTGTAGATGTTAGAGTGTGTGTGTGTGTGTGTGTGTGTGTGTGTGTGTGTGTGTGAGTAAAAGGGCTGAAAGCCTCTCACATCATGTATTTATACACTGAAGTAGAATTTTTTGACCCTGAACTGACAGATTTGCGCAGGAGGTCAACATACTTGGTATTATTAGAGAACTGTGAAAAACTCCCCGAGATGCACTTGATGCGTGAGTCCTTCGGACTGAAGTGCTTATAAACGGTACGTGCGGAGAATTCTCTTCGGTCCACTTGTTTAGCGGTCTTGCTGCGTTTGAAACGTAGCCTTAATGTGGGTTTGTGGATCCTTATAATAAAGTCATTACAGCAATTATGACATACCACTGGTGTGTGTTGACTCTTTTCTCTTGTGACCAAACGGGGTTTTAAAAAACTCTTCAGTCTCAATGCAGCAGCAGAGGCAAAGAGGAAAGAAGAGTAGCTTGGCTAAAGAGGGAACTAGAATAAAGTCTAAGAAAAAAAGAGAAAGAAACTGAGAATACATTGGATTGAAACTCCATATGACTCGCACATGGTTGCAGACGTCTGTTTTATTCTGACAGCCTGAAAACATTAAAAGTTGGAGGACATAAAAGCAGTAGAGACAGATGGAGGAAGGGGGAGGAAGAGAGAAGGAGGGTGGGTGGAAAGACGGGGACAAAGTGACTAAGTCAGGAGAAAGGGGAAGTCTTCTTGCAAAAAGAAAAAGAGGGAGGGGAGGAAGGAGAGAAAAATCAAAAGGTTACATGTGAATATCTGAGGCAGCCGTTGAATTATGGACCGAGACAGGATAGCTGGTAAGTTTTTGTTATTTCCAACTTATTTTGCCCTTTTTTGTCAGATTGCAGAGGAGGCAGCTTCTCAGCAGTGTGGAGCTGAAAGCTAGACACCTCCCTGCTTGTGCTTATTTTTGTGGTGGAACAGCTGCTCCGAGAAATGCGTGTGTGTCAACTTAACACTTCTGATTACTTTCTTTTATCATTCTCTCTCTCTATCACTCAGTGGGCAGCCAAAGCTACTGTAGGCTCATTTTGAATTAGCCAGATTATTTCTGAGTAGCTGCGGTGAGTAAACCTCATGTGATGTGCTGTCAAAGTTAACTTCCCAGAATGACAAATCCTAATCTCCCACGGCTAAAGTGTCTCTTAGATTGTCAGCCTTAAAATCACAGATGACCCACATATACAACTGGAGTCCACAGATAGATGGACCAGTTGAAATATACATTCCACAATCCCAAGGTTGGACTGATGACTTCACTTGTCAGATTACTTCTGGTGAGCAGACAGTTATTTTACGTTATGTAGGAGTAGAATAAAGCTCATGTGTCTTATGTATATGATGGAGATTTTTAACCAGCATGAAATTCCTGAGTAATCATTAGAATGCATCAAACTCTATATAAAATCCTGCATCTGCTAATCGTTTTACTCAGTGAGTTCTGTCATCAGAAATTGTTCCTTTGCCTAAGTTTAGGGTTGAGTGTAGGTATAGGTAAAATGCTTTTCAGTGGTCTGACCCTACTGTTTGATCTCTGCAGTTTAGAATAAAGGACTGAGTTGTCTTTAGTTACTGGTACCTAATGTGCCAAGAGACCATTGGATTCGTCCTTTCTTGGTTTGAGATGTGCTGAGAACACTATATAACGTGTGTGTGTGTGTGTGTGTGCGTGCTTTGAGAGGGACCACCCTTTTAGTTATTTATTTTTAACTTCAGGATTTATGTATTCTTGCCAAGGGTTAAGGTTTTCTGTTTAGCCATCCCTTAGATGATGATACTCTTTACTGTTTGTTCATTGAAGGTTGGCACCAGTCTAACTTTATTTGACTGCCATTGAGAACACTGAGCCAACTGGGTGACTTTGTCCTGTGCAGACATTTTTCTTTCCACTTGATGGCACTGTTGCCAATATTCCCTGTGGTGCAGCCCCTTATCTATATATGAAATTTCCATGTGCATGTTTGGCTGTCAAGAAAACACAGTAGTCAGGCATTGTTTCACCTCTTGCTGCTTTTTTTATTTAAGGAAGCTGCACTTTGCCGAGGTTTCTTCCTGAATTTTCAAACTGAGCTGTGAACTTCTGTTTGGACCTGTTGTCTTGACAACAGCCACAGTCCAAGCCCCACCTCATTTGGAGTTTTCCAGACAGAATAACTAAGATTGTGTGGTATAAATGGGTTATTACACGTCTTTATTGAGCATGCGTCTGCGGCTCAACCATCCTGAGCGAGTCTCCTCTCAGTTTCCTTTCCTAATCTTTTCAGGATTAATTTAATGCATTCAATGCGTCGAGTGCTCTGACACGGGGGTCCCATGTGGTCACCACATTGACTTGTTAAAACTGCTCGTTGATGGGGCATAGCTTATAAAACAGTGTAGCAGATAAAACGATGAGGAATATGTGTTGTTTGAAGTCTTGCCAATGAAATAAGAACTAACTGACTGTCTTATCTGTTGAAGAGAGCAATTAAAGTATCTGCACAGCCTGTTCGGCATCAGTAAGGTAATGATTAAACCCAGGATTCAGTATTAGATTTAAAATTAGATTGGTTACTATTTTCAAAATAGAATTCAATGCATTCCAATGGAGGAAATAAGTTAGTTCAAACCAGCTCACATCTGTTTAGAGATGTGGATCAAGGCCACACACAAGTGAGATGGTGTTGGAAATACAGTATAAAGCCAATGTTAATGTGATTCATTAAATTCTAAACAAAAATGCATGTTTTCAAACTCAATAGTTTTGTACATTAAACACTGGTATATTCAGCACTGGTCATAAGTGTGTCAATAGTCTTCCTTTGGTTTTACTGACCTGCCCAAGACTTGAAGCCCATAAAGTAGAAAATGAAAATGCAGATAGGAAAATAAACAGATAAATAAATAACTAACTAAAAGTATTGACCTAAGAGCAGAGGAATGCATTAGTTCAAAAAGAAGATTTAGACCAAGTTTCCAGAGAAATTAGAGTGTCTTGCAAATGTCCTTTGAACATTTTGTCTTGTTATAACCATAAACTACAATAATTTGTGTTTTTATGAGATAGACCAACAGAAAGTATTGCATAACTGTGAAGCAAAGGACAAATGATGCATGGTTCTTATTATTTTTAAGCAAATAAAGATCTGAAAGGTATGACGTGCATTTTTATTCTCACAATTACAGAGTTTATGAAACTATGTGATTGTGGAATTGGTGCTTTCTGGAATCACCTTTCTCTGCAGTTAAAGCCGAATGTTTTGGATCTTAGCTTTGCACATAGAGACTGACATTTTTGTTCTATGCAGAATAGCTTAAGCTCAGTTAGAATTAAAGTAGAGCATCTGTGACCAGCAACGTTCATGTTTTACCACAGATTCTCAATTGGATTTAGGTCTGGACTTTAACTGGGCCATTCACATAAATAGGCTTCGATTTAAACCATTCCAGCCCTAGAAGTGTGTTTAGGGTCTTCCAGCTGAAAGGTGCACCTCAGTATCAAGTACATTGTACAGCTGTGGCTCAGTGGACAATGTAGTTATTTTGCAATTGGAAAATGTTGGTTTAATTCCATCTTTCTCCCCTACCAAATTTCAATGTGCCATTAGGCAAGGCAATTAACTCTAAGTTGTCTACCAATCTATATGTTAGTGTACGAACGTTTGTGGGTGAATGTGACTTGTGGGAGATTGGATAAGAGGGAATTATACTTTGAATGGTTAGTTAATAAAAGAAGAAAAAGCCTTCACAAAAATGTGGTTGGTATGACCACAAAAGTGCTATTTAAGATTGGTCCAGCATCTATTTTTTTCCCATTAACTTTGCTCCTCCGTCACTGCTAAAGAAACGTTTCCCCACAGCATGATACTGCGACCATGTCTTACCATGTGGACATGGCATGTGTCAAATTTGAAATGGGACTTCCTTTGGCTTTCTTTCAAAAATGGCTTTCTTCATTCCACTCATCTATTAAAAAAGATTTGTGGAGTGACCAAACACACCAAGTAATAGTTGTTATGTTTGGTCTTCTTGAAGCTGTTTGTTCATTAATGTTCTCTAACAAAACCCTAAGCCCTTTACAGAACAGCTGGATTTATACTAAGAATAAATTACAAACATTGACTAATTGGATGACTTATGAAGGCAATTAGTTGCACAATGATTTACTTGGGGTCATACGATTAAAAGTGTCTCAATACAAAATACACGCCACACTGGAAAAAAAATTGAAAACCATGAATTATTGCCTTCCATTTCACTATTATCCACTAGTTTGTACTGGTCAATCACAAAATGGCAATGAAACATAGAAGATTTTGATCATATTGTAACAAATGTGAACAAATTCTGAGAGTTTAAATACTATTGCAAGACAGTGTGGTTGTCATTGTAGTTTTTCAGAAATCCTGAACAAAAGATTAAAGTCTTTCTTCCAACAAGCACTTTTTCATCCTCATTAAAAATGAACAATATAAAAACTGAAGAAGCTCAAGTCTTGGAGTGAATCTCTTTTGGCCGATAGTTAGTTTCATGGTTATATATATAGATATATATATATATCTATATATATATCTATATATATATATATAGATATATATATATATATCTATATATATATTTATAATATGTAAAATGATACTGTTTTCTCTCTCAGATAATCAAAATTAACAGAAATAAATGCTTGGAAACATCAGTTTGTGTGTAGTTAATTTATAAAATTTGTTTCACCTAGTGAGCTAAGCCACTGACGTAAATTAATTTTCAACAATATTTAAATTTATTGAATGGGTTTGTAGTTTTTTGCCTGACATTTATTTTGAAAGGTAGATAATGTGGTGTTATTTAAATATCCATTTATTAAAGTTGCAGACAGATAAGAGGGAAAACACTCCGCATGCAATAAAAAAAAAAATAGATAAAAAAAAATAAAAAATAAAAAAAATAGATAAATTAATTTCATTCAATTAGGAACCTCTCTAACCAAAAAGGACTGTTCTGCTCGGCTTTGGATCAGGTGTACTAGGAAGACAAGTTTCAAATTAAACAGGGAAGTAAAATGAACCAAAACACAGAACAGGAAAAAATTTTAAAAAAAGTTCAAAAGAAACCAAAGAGAACCTGGCAAAGAGAACCTTGTTGGAGTCGATGTGGTGTAGCCACCCTGAGCCTCAGATCCTCACACCTTAAAGCTTCTGCTCTCCTAACCCCTTCCATACTGATAAACACACATGAACCTGAAGTCAGAGGAAATTAAGGAAATCGCTCAGCTCTCCACGTTCCATAAATGAAGTGTACAGGATATCCTCAACGAGTGAACGCCCTGCAGTTCTCCTCCCACTGCCCTCCTCATATCTCTCCTCATATTGTTTCTCTGATCATTATATAGTCATGATAAATAATGGAACCATTAAAACAGCCAGTACAGAGAGTGAAGGAAACACAGGGGGAAGTTCCACCTACAAGCATCCGGTCAGGGAGGATTTCTGACAGGTGATGTTGCTGAACATGAAAAACAGGTCAATCAAAGGGTGGCATAATAGAGAAAGCTCATAAGTGTGCTCTTGTGGTCAGCTTAATGCAAATTTAAACCAAAAGAGAGAGATGCAGTTCTTCTTAGCATTTTCTGTGACAGCCAACAGTTTATTTAGTTCTTGGAGAGGCGTCAGAATTTTGTCCTGGAAATGCCTACTGATTCAGTTGTAATTTTGATATATGCAGAGGAAAATAGTAATCAAAAGTAATTACTTTACTGATGACTGCAGCAATTTCTTTAAGATTGAGTTTCGGGGGTCTTTAACCTAGTCCAAGAAATCTGAACAAATGTATGCACCTGCAAGAGGTACAAAAGCCAAATAATATACCATGCACATTGCAGGTAACTTCAAATTAAAGTATTTTAAGGAACTGTTGAGCCTCCTGGGACCCTAAGACCCCAGGAGCCAACTGGGGTCTTAGTAGTCAATATTTTCCAGTGGTAACAGTAAAGGGAAAAAGATTTTGGTTTAAAATTTCTCACATATGACCATCAGCCCAAACGGGTCCCACTGTTGGCTCTTTGAACAACATTTTGTGGATATTCTTTATTTTATTCGAGTGGTACATATGAATACCTTCTCAATCTAAGCCCCTGGATTGAAATTTACTTTTTCAAATATATGTAATGAAATTACAATATAACACTAGTTGGAGGCAGAGGTAATCTAGGGGTGTAAATTAAGTCCACTGTATTTTGTTGCATTATTGCATATAAATAAAACATGATATTGCAAAATCCTCCTAAACACTGGCATCATTTCCCTCTGTACTAAATAATGTTCTGGTCTGTTTTCTAGATAAAATATGGCAAACTGTAAAACATAGTTCAAAATGATCAAAACTTTACAGGTTTGCTTTGGGCTGAAACACAATAAAAATGTAGGCTCTGAAAGTATAAAAAAAAATTATTTACATGTTATTTTTCACCAGGGATCCCAGAAGGTTGATAGTCACCATGATACAAAGAATCCTAAAAATATGTTCAATACAAAGTTTTTTTCTAGGAATCTTGAGAAAAATATTCCCATAGTAATTTAGTGAAAGAGATGCCGAAGGTTAGAGGGACAACATGAGCAAGATTTTGAAAACACTTAGCTGCTAAGGGATTGTGGCTGAACGCTTTTGGTTAAACAAATGTATGCTTTAAATGCACCCAAGACCTCTGTATTTACTGGGCTATTTCAAGGAAACAGACACACAAACACGCCCGTTTCCAAAGTCACAGTTAAGAAACCACACGTGTGTACAGGCACATATTAAAGCACAGTTACTCACAGAGTAAATGCACACACACACACACACGCACACACACACACACACAAACACACACACACACACACACACACATGCACACACACACAGTATCAAATACTTTACAGGCTGTGTCGGAAGTGATGCCCTCTGCTGCATTCTGGACCGATTCTTACACATATGTTATCAAACACAAAGTTCAGAGGCACAACATTATTTATATATATATATATATATATATATATATATATATATATATATATATATATATATATATATACATACAGTACAGACCAAAGGTTTGGACACACCTTCTCATTCAAAGACTTTATTTTCATGACTATGAATATTGCAGCTTCACACTGAAGGCATCAAAACTATGAATTAACACATGTGGAATTATATACTGAACAAAAAAGTGTGAAACAACTGAAGATATGTCTTATATTCTAGGTTCTTCAAAGTAGCCACATTTCGCTTTGATTACTGCTCCGTACACTCTTGGTATTCTGTTGATGAGCTTCAAGAGGTAGTCACCTGAAAATGGTCACATTAATCCAATACCAGAGTCCAGCCTGAATCAAATTCCAAAGAATCAAATCAAATGACATTTATCTTATGAAACCAGCAGGTTTTATTGAATCTTAACTTTGATGCAATCCCCCATTCTATGTACGGTGGGACAAAAGAGAGTGACAACTTTATTTTAACATAAATAAACCTCCAGCATAACAGCTGTCTGTTTTGTCTGGCAGAGGGGTCAAAAGACACAGGCGCTCTCTTCACTAACAGACATATTTAACAAAACTAATATTCTTTTTTGTTGCATTTGTGCCTTCCTACAACAAGAACTTTATAAATGCTTTTGAAAATTGAGAACCATTTAATAAATCCTTTATTATACCTGTGGGCACTGGAAGTTCTGAGATTATTAAAAATACTGTCATTTGCCTTGTGCACATGTGTTCCATTTCTCTTTACACATCTACATGACAATGCTTTAATTGCAATCTCAGTGCAAACCCCATCAGTAGAAACGTTATAAAATTGTGTAATTTCCCTGCCACGCCACCAGCTGGCGGCATGTTCTTTGAAACGCCACAACATGCGCAAGCGTACAAATACTCCTTGCACCAACACTAAATAAACATTCAGCATGGCAGGAAGTCAAATGTATGGATAGTAAATGAGGGTCAACTGTTGCTTTAGGTGACTTTGAATTATAAATCACCTAATTTTAAGAGAACATCTGTTGGCATCTGTTATGCTCTGCGTGTGCAGTCATACTGCGCATGTGCCGGGGCTTCCCCATAGAGGGAGAATACATTTTTCTTGTGTACAAAACAACGGAGACTGAAGCTGTCAAAATATAATTTTAAGGGTTCCTGCTGTTGTGCCTTTAAATCTCTAGGTCCAGCTAAAGTTTGTTTTCTCACAACAGGTTGTTTAACCCTAAAAGTCACTTCAAACTAATGCTAAATGTGATGGTTGGAAGGAAAATCCAAATTGTGACGTAGAATTAGGTAGCAGCTGCAGTGAAACATTCTCTTCATTTAGCTCAGACACTGAGAAAATGACCAACTCACTGCTCTAGCTGATTACTGTGGGTTAAAAATGCAGAGAGCGATTAGGTATTTACTTGGCAATGTGAGTCGTATACATCAGCAGTCATATTGGAGTAACTGACTGAAAACGCATGTTACATAATACATTTAATGGGAATCTTGCTTAGAGCTAGCACCCACAGTTGCCTGAATGGTCTGGCTGCTTACTCACTGTTAGAACCATAGGTCATTTCTGCGGCAGGAATTATGTTGTGTCCTTTTCCCTTATCCTTGGTTTGTACCTTCTCTTGAAGCCAACATTTAAAAAAAAGCAAGACGGGTTTCAAACTCAGTGGCTTTTTGGTGGCTCATGATTCAGCTGTCCTCGTCATCTGTGATCTATAGGGATCGGACAATGAAACTGAAACACCTGTCAATTTAGTGTGGGAGGTTTCATGGCTAAATTGGACCAGCCTGGTAGCCAGTCTTCATTGATTGAACATTGCACCAGTAAGAGCAGAGTGTGAAGGTTCAATTAGCAGGGTAAGAGCACAGTTTTGCTCAAAATATTGAAATGGACACAACAATATGGGTGACATATCAGAGTTCAAAAGAGGACAAATTGTTGGTGCACGTCTTGCTGGCGCATCTGTGACCAAGACAGCAAGTCTTTGTGATGTATCAAGAGCCACGGTATCCAGGGTAATGTCAGCATACCACCAAGAAGGACGAACCACATCCAACAGGATTAACTGTGGATGCAAGAGGAAGCTGTCTGAAAGGGATGTTCGGGTGCTAACCGATTGTATACAAAAAACATAAAACCACGGCTGCCCAAATCACGGCAGAATTAAATGTGCACCTCAACTCTCCCGTTTCCACCAGAACTGTCCGTCGGGAGCTCCACAGGGTCAATATACACGGCCGGGTTGCTATAGCCAAACCTTTGGTCTCTCATGCCAATGCCAAACGTCGGTTTCAATGGTGCAAGGAGCGCAAATCTTGGGCTGTGGACAATGAGAAACATGTATTGTTCTCTGATGAGTCCACCTTTACTGTTTTCCCCACATCCGAGAGAGTTACGATGTGGAGAAGCCCCAAAGAAGCGTACCACCCAGACTGTTGCATGCCCAGAGTGAAGCATGGGGATGGATCAGTGATGGTTTGGGCTGCCATATCATGGCATTCCCTTGGCCCAATACTTGTGCTAGATGGGCGCATCACTGCCAAGGACTACCGAACCATTCTTGAGGACCATGTGCATCCAATGGTTCAAACATTGTATCCTGAAGGCGGTGCCGTGTATCAGGATGACAATGCACCAATACACACAGCAAGACTGGTGAAAGATTGGTTTGATGAACATGAAAGTGAAGTTGAACATTTCCCATGGCCTGCACAGTCACCAGATCTAAATATTATTGAGCCACTTTGGGGTGTTTTGGAGGAGCGAGTCAGGAAACGTTTTCCTCCACCAGTATCACGTAGTGACCTGGCCACTATCCTGCAAGAAGAATGGCTTAAAATCCCTCTGACCACTGTGCAGAACTTGTATATGTCATTCCCGAGACGAATTGACGCTGTATTGGCCGCAAAGAGGCCCTACACCATACTAATAAATTATTGTGGTCTTAAACCAGGTGTTTCAGTTTCATTGTCCAACCCCTGTACTTTTCCTGCATATGGAATCTTCGCAAAATAGTGCTCACTCCATCCATTTTCATCCATTAAGTGGCCACATATCCATATATTACGATTTTACCATTACGAAGCTTAAAAAAACAAAACAAAAAAACCTTATTTCAGATAAATGGGCACTCTGTTACATCCTCATCCATGGAGGTATATTTTTGATTTCTTGGCGGGTCTGGCTCCAAAGGATCTTTCTGTGAGAAAAGTATCTTTTAGAATTAATTGTCTGCTTTGGAAAGGCTGATTATAATTTATTTAGGTCACATTTTTAGATCTTATGGTAATCTGACTCTAAAATGTGATATTAGCCTTCTAAAAAAAAAAAACTAGTAAAAATAAAAATCTGGTTTAGTGCCGCTGGGGCCACAGACAATCAGTATTGCTTTTGGCAACAGTAAACCATCTGAGAGAATGAAGAAGTTCAAAGTTATTAAACATAATGGTGTGCAATAACATGACGAGCAAGAGGGAAGTGTAGACGTTTTAGTGGTTGTTGGTTTAATATCCCAGCTTCCACGTTCTGACACAGTTCGGTGCACAGCTATGTAAAGATGCAGGCCAGTGGTTTATCAAATTGCTATGTTAAATCCTACAGGGAGGTAGACCAGTCAGTCAGGAGCTATACTGGAAGCTATCTTCTGTTTTGTAGTTCTCAATTTGCTCTTTTTTCCAAAATTGCTTGCACTATACAAATTATTTTTGTATGTTTCATGTGTTGAAATTCTGTGGTCATAAATTCCTGTGAAATACATAGCCAGCATCTCCCAGGGGTCACAGAAGTCAAGAATAGTCATTTTTGCTGGATTCAATAAACACGTACACTGCATGTGCCATGCGCTGTTCTTTGTCCAGGGACACCTTCAGAAAAGCTGCATTAGGTAACCAGACTGGCTCAGAAACACACAATGTTATTCTGTATTCTCAGTGACCTCTAAGGTGTTAGGGTTAGGGGCCTCTGGGAGTGCTTACTATCCTATTTATGCCCTTAAGAATGGAGCATTTCATTCAGGTGGGATTCTCAGGGAATATTCCAAACCCTGTTTTGTTCCTTTTAGCTGGTGCTTACATTAAAAAAACTAGATGTGATCTGAGTCATGACATCTGTTGTGCTACAATGTCTGTTGACTGTGTAAAAAGGAAAATATCAGCTCCCTGTTGTGTACACTTAAGGTTTAGGTTTCTTTAAAGCACCGATTGAAGACTTTTACTATTGAAAACACAAATGGAGAAAATGACCTAACATCAGGGTACGTTTTTCATAAATGTCCTGCATGGATTTGTGTTTGGCGACAAATCTGTGAACAACTCTTCAGTGATGGTATTTCTACTTATGCTTTTTCCTAAACATGTGTGGAAAAAAAACTGCATGGGAATTTGTTGAAAACTTTGATAACTCATTACTTTGATTATTCTATCAGCACATTTTTAATGAGGTTTCATTTTGTCACTGCAAGAAACTATCATTAAACCTGCACCTGTGGTTTCAAGGACGAGCTGTGAAACCATGGCCAGGGCATCAAACACAAGCTTTTCATCAGTGTTTCTGCCAACGAAGTGCAGCAATATTGAATTACAGGTTCTGATGTGTCCAACAAGCTCAGAATTCGTGTATTCTATCCTAAAACTGAGTCACAAAGGACAGGTTAATAGATGAATCATTCACATATTAACTGGAATGGCCATTGAAGACATCAGCAGTTCCTGAAATACTCAGACCAGCCAGTCTGCCATCTACAACCACGACATGTTCAAATTTACTTGAATCCAACTATTTCACCATATGTATGCTCAATTTCATTGTCATCAAGTCATTTTTACATCTCCTACCTAAATGCATTGAGTTGCTGCCATGTGATTGGCCTATCCACTGATTGTGTCAACAAACAATTAGCCAGGTGTACCTAATAAAGTGGCCGATGAGTATAGTTTACTCTCTATGTAACAAAATGCCACATCTACAACTTTATTGATTTGTTTTGCTATTTTTATTACTTAACCAGATATAATTAACCCTTACAACAAACCAGCTTCTGTGTTTGGAGACAGCACCATATGTTAGTTTGCAGACTGCAGCACTGCTAATGGCTAGTTTGCAAGAATATTAAGGCTATTTTTAATCAGTAATTTTATTCACATTTTTCTGCAGCAAAACCCCTGAGCTGTATCTGAAACAATTGTAGGTTTCTGGTTTGGTAACAAAAAACACTTTGAAGCCTTTTGTAAAGAAGAAGATTGGGGTTGACTAAAAGAGCTACTTAAATAGACTTTTTTAAGCAATAACTCTATATCCTGCTAAGAGTTAAAAACTTGTACATACATCACTTCAACTACCAAGAATGATTGCTAAGTAGACTTTCTTACACCTGGTCCAATTCAACCAGTCCAATTCAACCACACCTGCAGTGTGGCCTATACCTCCTCCAGCCAGCACCAGTGGGAAGAAGTAGGAAGTCTAAGCAGTAAACATGATCCAAAGTATTAATTACAACAAAACAATTGAGGTGTGTTGAACATTTATAACGTAATAACTGATTTAGTTATGCACAAGTCCTCTTCTCTGTGTTTCTCCACTCTGCGGAGCACCTTATGTATATTACATTAGATTTGTATGTCATTCTGCTGTACTATCATGTCAACTAACCTGATGAGGCAATACCTGCAGAAAATTTCATTTGCAAATAGCAATGAAATGAAAAACTTCAATAAGGAAACTAAATAAACTGTTGCCCATGAAGGTGGAATAATTTTGTTATCAGGCATATTCTTCTTTTTATTGTGATTCCATTTTCACTGTGACATGTTTTAGCAGACATGCACTATTTATTTCACCAGAAGGGATAAACATTTCATTTCAACTGTTCATCCTTTACATCTAGGTTCTCAAAACGATCAATACCCTGACCACTGCTTTTTTCAGACTCACCGTCCATGTTGGTGTCCATCATGGCTTGTCAAATTCTGGATTAAACAAATAAGATGAACCCTTACCAGCTGGAACACTCCCTCTGTCTGGTTTTCCCTGTTTTCTCTATTTAAGTTGTATGCTGCAGGTAAAGCATCCTTCAGACTGGATGAAAATGCTTCAGAGTCCATGGAAGAATCTGGCATAGGGTTTACAAAAGTTAACAAATCACCTTGAAACTCACTTCTTTGAGTTGATTCTGGTTGTTATGCTCGTAGTCTTTACTGCCACTTGTGACATCAGGGACCTGGATACACAAATATATTTTTTGTGTAACACGGTTTTAAAAATTTTGTATTATTGTTAAATCCTGCATCGAAAATTCACATTTGTTTTAATCATGGCGTGTTTCTATTAGACTTGTACAGCTGCTGAAAAGGGAAATGTACCTCTGACTGTTTGCTTTGAGTCAACTGTTACAGAAGTTATTCTCTTCCTCTGTCAGTTGGACACAATTCTCTGTGACGGTTGTGTGAAAACCAACACATGTACCCTGGTATCTTGTCTGACTGTGAGTTAATTCAGTTGAAGTGGCCGTATGACAAGTGGACATTCACTGTTTAGAAGCTGAATGGAGAAATCAGACCGGAGAGCCTCTTAAGTTGAAGAGAGTTTCAGGTTATAAAGTCGCCTGTATTCATGAATTCCTGTGTGTGCATGTAGGAGTGTGTGGGGGGCAGGGGACACACACTTATGCACAGGACACTAGAGGAGAGGTGTGTGTGTGTTTCAAACTACAGGGAGGAGGAGAAGGGAGGAGGCTCGCCTTTTCCCCTCACTCTGACGCGTTTATTCAGCAATACAGCAAACTTAGTGGTAAAGCCAGAGAAAACGCTACTGCCTTTACTGAGAGCTGTGGGCTGAATCTTGTTTCTTATTGGGTCTATTTTGGAGTTTCTCCAGAATCAAGAGGGAACCTCTTCAAGGCAAAAAACTGAATTTTGTGAAAGTTCAAGCCAGGAAAAAAAATGTCTGATGCTGGAGTAAACCCACACTTGGAGGGAATTATTTCGGATTTTGAAGGTTTGTCATTTATTTTCTCTATTTCTCTCAATCCCTGTGTTTATGCTGGCCATTTATAGTGAGCGCCAGCATCTGTCAGATACTGTCCACAATCTTTCCACTTAGTATGAACTTGCATCGTCCAAGTCTGTACTGTGTTGTATTTGTGTTATTTTTAAGAGTGCTTGTTAGTCTGTCAAAAACAGGGCGGTGGGTAATTGCTCTCCAAATCCCTATTGCCTGTCATCTGTTATGGATTATACCTGAGTAACATCAATAACAGAAACAAACACAGCACTGACTTCAACACGTTAAAACACCAGTCTTTAGAGCATAAGGCATCTGTCCACTGTTTTGTTTGTCTAGTGCATGTGGTTCCTTTGTCCTAATTTTCTTCTTGTATTCTGTCATTCTTCCTTCCCTGGGCCTTCCTTTCCTGTTTCTGCTCCTGTCAGTACCTCCAGCTGCTGTTTGACCTGCCACGTTTGACGTCATGGCCCGATGATGTGAACCGTAGTCATAAAGCGGGTTAGGGTTCACGAATGAGAGGCGCTCTGATACGGTGCCTTGCAGTCACAAGTCTTTGCACCTCTTCAACTTCTACACGTATTGTCACAAACAGCAAACTTCAGTGTATTTTACTGGGATTTCAGACCAAAATAAAGTGGCACATCATTTTGAACTTGTAGAAAACTAATACATGTTTTTCAAAATGTTTAACAAATAAAATAGTACTTTGTGTGTCAATGCGATACAATACCACATTCCTTTATTGTCAGAAATTTGTCTTACATCACAGCGCTATACACAGACACAGACAGAATCACAGGTACCCATTGTAAGATGAGCTGATGATGGCATTCATTGTTGGTTGATGTTGCACGTAGAGTTTTAGGATTAACTGATGTACAAAAGCATTTCTGGGATTAAAGTGGAAATAAATCTGATTTTTGACAAATTTTGAAAAATTCCACCAAAGTGGGCAGTGCCAAGAGACTGAGGGCCACGGCTAAGTGTGGAAATGAAGGGTTTAAATGGGGTGTGGTAAGGAGGATGAGGGAAAGTGGCAGCTAGCCTAATTTGACATGTGGAAACCTGGAGAGTGAGCAGAGCAACAGTGGTAGTTTCTCCATGAATAGATCTTTTCAGGAGGAGGATTTTTGGAGACCTGCGTGCCTGAGCCTTTACAGTTCGAGCCACTTGCTCAAGGGGCTGGCGATGCCCGAAGCCGCCGCTGCCTAGGCAGTGGTGGACAGAATGGGGCATGCATCTGAGTGAGATGGTTTTACGCCCAAACGCGGGGCTTTGACTTAGACATGTACAAAGCTGTACCGTTTAAACCAATAGGAAAATTCAACTGCAGTAGCTACTGTTCAACCCATAGAGGGCAGCACTAAGATGGGTTTAGGACAAAGTTTACAGTAATTGTTAAAATATTGCACAGTAACATAAAAATAGCACTCTTAAGGCCAAATTTATGAAGTTTATCTTCAAAAGAAAGTTAATTTGGGGTTTAGTTACACTTTAACTTTAGAACTCAGTATCTTCGATCTGATGGTAACAGTCTGTATTTGTGATTCAGAGAGTGGTCAGGGTTAGAGGTTATTGTTATCACCTCTAACCTTAGAGCAAATTTTATTTAATGAAGCAGTTTAGATGTTTTAGCATGGGACACAGAGAAGTAAGAGTGCACATTAGCATGCTGCTGGTACACGTTGGAGCCATGTTAATCTGTGCATTTGTATATTATTTGACGAGAACTTTATGGCCTTTATTATTTTGATTGCGCTCAAATAACGAATGTAAAAATCATATGAAATTCTGGTCTTGTCCTCTAAATTGCACGAAACGTATCTAAATATCACGTATCTTAGTATACGTATCTAAATATCTGATGTGAGATCACTGAAAAGACAGTCAACTAGTTTACTTTTATTGGCAATGTTTGTTTCTAACAGAAAACAAAACTCTATGGTTAGGAAGAATATAGATGAATATGGGCACCTGATTATATTGTAAAATGGGGGTGCAAATAAAAAAAAATAAGCATCACCCCACTGAGTGATAGATGAGATTTAAATGTCAATATACTCCGGAATTGGGCGCCACTTAACCTTAACTCTACATGTTATGGGGTGGAATTTTGGTAATCCTAGAAGCCACAGTGACAGGTTATAAATTTGACCAGGAGAGCAACGTTTCTATAACTGACCTGTGTGGGGCAGCAATGTGCCTGAGCTTTTGTTTGTGAAGTAACCGGCACAATTCTGTTACAAGCTGAAAACTGAGACCCAAGCACAACGCGGAAGTCTGCTTTAACACTAGACATGTTATGTTGTTCAAAGCAAAGTGCTTATTTTATGAAGCAGAGCAACCACTCTACATGTACATCGTTTATGTGCAAGACAAGAGGGATTATCAACAAGGCATATCAAGACTCAGAGGAAGTAAACTTATAGTACTCTTGCGTTTTCTGACTCTAAGCAGTGTGCACTGGAGTGAACTGACAGGAAATGTTTTTCTACCTTTATTTGCATTTGAACACCTGCAAGTGTCTTGCTCATCATATATATATATATATATATATATATATATATATATATATATATATATATATATATATACAGTACGAACCAAAAGTTTGGACACACCTTCTCATTCAAAGAGTTTTCTTTATTTTCATGACTATGAAGGCATCAAAACTATGAATTAACACATGTGGAATTATATACTGAACAAAAAATTGTGAAACATCTGAAAATATGTCTTATATTCTAGGTTCTTCAAAGTAGCCAACTTTTGCTTTGATTACTGCTACACACACTCTTGGCATTCTGTTGATGAGCTTCAAGAGGTAGTCACCTGAAATGGTTTTAAATGACATGTCCAAAAATAACACCAAGGTTTTTTACTTTATTACCGGAGGTCAATTTAATGCCATCCGAGTTAAGTGACTTACTGACTAAGTAGTTTCTTTTTCAAAGACTCTGGGCCAAAGATGACATCTTCTGTCTTGTCTGAATTTAGAAGCAGAAAATTTAAAGTCATCCGAGTTTTTATGTCTTCAAGACATGCTTGTAGTCTATCTAACTGATTGGGCTCATCAGGATTTATAGATAAATAAAGCTGAGCATCATCAGCATAAATGTGAAAATGTATCCCAGGCTGCCTGATAAATTTGCCTATTGGAAGCATTTATATAGTAGAGAATTGGCCCAAGTACTGAACCCTGTGGTACTCCACAATTAACCCTGGAGTTTAAAGATGATTTATCATTTACATGAACAAACTGGAATCTGTCAGACAAATAAGATTTAAACCAGCCTAGCGCTGTTCCCCTGATCCCTACAGCATATTCCAGCCTTTCTAAGAGAATTTTGTGATCGACTGTATCAAATGCAGCACTGAGATCTAAGAGGACAAGTACAGACACAAATCAGTTATCTGAGGCCATAAGAATATCATTAGTGACTTTCTGCAAAGCTGTTTCTGTGCTATGATGAGCTCTGAAACCTGACTGAAACTCTTCATACAGATCATTACTCTGTAAATGCTCACACACTTGATTAGCAACTATTTTCTCAAGAATTTTAGATAAGAACAGGAGATTGGATATAGGTCTGTAATTGGTTAAGTCATATAGGTCAAGTTTTTTAAGTAAAGGTTTAAATACCTTAAAAGCCTGTGATACATATTAATTATATCTAAAATGGGGCCGGTAATCAAAGGAAACACTTCCTTAAATAATTTTGTTGGGATTGGGTCTAACATGCAAGTTGAAGGTTTAGATAAAGCTAATATTTTTGATAACTCAGGAAGCTCCACAGGATCAGAACAGTCCAAACACAGATCAGGTTCTACAGTTACTTCCAATGCTGTCTCACTTACTGAGTATTTTATGCATTGATGCAATGTACAGTGAATGTCAAAAGTTCACACACCCCTGGTAAAACTCTAACTTTTTGTGATATAAAAAATGAGACCATAATAAATCATCAAAAAATTTCTTCAACTTTTAATGGGACATATATTATATTTCAACAGAAAACCAAATTTATTTGGAAAATTTATCTGGGGAAAAAAATTTAAAAACTTTAAAACCTGCTATTACCTGGTTCTGTAAGTGTCCGCAACCTTAGCAAAATACTTTATATAAATATCAGCTTTGATCTAATTCCAACATTTAGGCCACCTGGATTTACACCTGCCATCAATCCCTGGATAGAGAAAAAAAATCTGGTTTTTTTTTTTTCCTGGATATAAGTGGCTCATTTGCATTCTTTGCCAATGGCAGAGTAGCAACAAAGAATTAAACAACCTAAGCAGAGTTCAAAACTAAATCTTACAGAAAGTCCCCTGAAGAGGTCAAGAGATGTTCACACAATTTGACAGACTTGGAGACCTTTTGCAAACTTTACCTGGCACAACTGGAGCCATAAAGAGCTGTAAACCAGTCATTAAGAACGCTAAATATATCTGCTTGAATAATTTAGCACGTGTTCCTCTGCTCTATAATGTCCTCAGTTGTTGCACAATTACATTGAGATTATTTCTGGGCTTTACATACACTTTTAGCTGTCAGGTTCCTCAATGTTAGAGCAAACTCTGTTTAAACCTCTTCTTTGCATCTTTTTTATTTCACCAAACACCCAGGAGTAGTGAGCTGCACTACTCCTGGGCAGCAGTCACAAACCCACCACCATCAGTGGGCAGTTGAAGGAAGTACGTTTTAGACACTGCATCATTAAGGTTTTTCTTACCCAGAAAAATACCAAAGTTTAAAATTTCACCATTTATTGTTTGGCCTTGTCCTGTCAGTTGAGAGGATTGGTTGTGTTTTTCCGTGTAAGACCACATAATTTTCAATTCAGTGGGAACTGACAGCATCTAAAGCTCAGCAATGTATGAATCAGTTTCATATAACCGGTGTTTACACAGAGTTACTGTCTTGATCAGTTGACTTATGGCATGTGGCTAAAAGACCGAATTGTCTCAGGGCTAAATGCAGTGAAGTATTCTCAGCCATTTTGGAAAAATGTATTGGCTGCCTGTGATGCTGATTCGTTATTAAATAATCTACTGAATTGGCTTTCCGGAGGTTGTTTTGTTAAATTGTTTAATAGTGCTGTCAAACAGTGTAAGTTGTTCACATGGTTTATTAGTGGTTTGACCCCATGTCTTCTGCAACTAATGATATAGTTGTGGGTTTTATTTTCTCTAAGACCTTCATTACTTTCCTCCACAGTTTTGTAATTTTCTTGTAAAAATCATTGGTTTCCTAATCGGTTCCTGTTTTTAATGCTTATTCAGCACCTGACTGAAAACTTGATGTCTCAACAATACAGAGACACAGTTCTTTCATTTGTTTAGTGAACTGAGAAATAACTTGGGTTTGGGATTGTGAATGTATGATAGTTTATTAGTATTAGTATAGTATATATTTTTTGTGTACTTGGAGTCTGTAGGAGTGCATAAACGTTGAATTTAGTCTCTACAGGTGTTGGGGAGATATCTTTAATTCTGTTGAGTTTGTATTTTTCAGTCCGTTCAGTTGTCTCTATAACCTGTTACCTTTTTTCAACTGTTACCTCACAGTATTTGCTGCGGAACAGCTTAATAAGGTCATGGACATCTGGCTGGTAAATTTGTTTTTCGCTGCGATTTTGTAGTCCAAGCTCAAGTATCCCTATGCTGAAAGAGGATAGGTTTGGCTCAGTTGTTGGGTGTATCAACCGTCACAATTCATTACACTGTCTCCCAGTATCAGAACCTCTTCAAAGTGTCTGGTTAAATAAAAAATTTTATTGAAATGTTCCCACATCAGTGGGGAAACTCCTATTTTCTCATTTCAAGGACGAGTTCTTCAGCAACCTTTGCCAATATCAAGAACGATTTGCTGAAAGATTTAACTTGATTGAGGGGTCAGTTCCTTCTGTCTATGGAAACACTAGACATAGCAAAGCTGTAAGCTGTAAATAACACAAACCTTTTTTTAGACATGAATTTACTGTGTGTTGGTATTTTGTCCTTGCCATTGTTTTGATAGCAGTAGCACTGTGCCTTCTGCTTATGTTAGTGCTGTGTGCTGCTTTTAGCTCCTTGAGAACAGAATTGTACTGCATGTTTTGAATATTATTATTACATAAACAGTTTTGCATTGTTTTTGGCGTTTTTATTTTGTTTCTGTTAACAAACTACAAAAATGACAGAACGGGTTAAAGTGCAACGCTCCTTGACCTCGAGGGGGGCGGGTCTGAAGTGCCTCGACCGCACCAAAACAAGTTGCTCTCAGATGCACCTCAGAACAGGGGTAAAAGAGGGTCCTGTGGAGCAACAAGGAATCCAGACCAAAGCGTTGCAGTTGCACTTTATAGAGACCACAACTGAATGATTTAAGAGTGAAAAGGAAGGATTTAAAAGCATGATATGTCCCCTTTAAACAGCAACACCAGGATGACTGCAGGAGGACTGTTTCATGGCTTAAAAGATAACAAGCAAATAAAACACCACACATCACTCTTACCAAGGTAAGCTAAAAACATGCCTGGAAAGCATCTGACTGCAGGCTAGCCACCTGAACAGATAGTCTTTCTAATTAACCTGCTAATGTCATCTACGTCATACTCCCAGTCTTACCCCTCATTCACATAGACTCTGCCATCCATGCATTTTGCTCTTTGTCCTAAATACAAGCCATGCCAGTCAATGCGGTAAATCACACTGCCTCTGTGGCGCTGAGGCATGACGGAGAGCTCGCCTCCATCATTTGGCTGATGGAGCACACAAGTGTGAATTCCAGTCATGGTAAGATTCTTGGATGATGGAGCTGTTGTCGGATGCATGAACAGATCCTAAACAAATCGCATCCAGTGTGAATGGCAACGGAGCAGACACAGAAGTTAGTCAGTGTTAAAGAGGGGTTACTGTGTAAAGAGCAAAATGACAAAACAGTATAATGTGTGTTTACTTACTTGTTGATTCAGTCGACTAAATGGTTCTTCATATTTCGCCTTTTGGACGGATGAGAAGTTTGCCGTTTTTCTTTTGAGTTGATCACTGACGCGTGACCACGCCCCCCTCATTTTTTTTCAGACCTGACCCATCCTCAACTGGTGGAGAGAAGAAATCAACGTCAAAGTAATTTTGTTCTTTTTTTTATATTAAATGGGATAGGTGCCTTTAGAGGTCTGGGCAGGATGAGGCATAGTTAAGGTGATTTAGAATCACCAGTAGTTAATCCAAGGTATCAACTTGTTGCATGCAATACTGATTGAAGTGTTTTATGCTGAGCTGTTTTGATTTGCAAGTGTGCTGAATCGTGTAGCGATCAGCAAGGTGCGTGATTATGTTTTTTTCCGGCTGATCCCAAATCAGCCAGGAGTTAGAAGCTGGACTTTTAAAGTTTCCCATTCAAAGCAACTGCGGTGTGGGGCCTCGCCTGTCCACTCCTTTGTTTCAGTTTTATTACTGGAGTTTTTCCGCTGAGTTCCCGCCTCAGAGTTTTATGACTCTTTGTTCGAGATTCAGGGCAATCAGCTGCTAGTGGCTAAGGGCGCAACCCACCATCTACAAGCTGATCGCCGCAATCGAGACATCAGCACACCAGGAGGGCTCAACTTTCCAAGTTAACCCAAATTGCACATTTTGTCCACAAAACTGAGTCATAGACACTCAATGCGCATATATATTATTTTATTATTATTGTTAGGTAGTCATTTTATCCCCTTTGTGTAGAACAGTGCTTGTTAGTTAGTTTAAGTTTTTTTGGACTAGAATGGTGGTTTATCAGGGCTATATGGCTTCAATAAATCTTCACATATATAATTAAGAGAAGCGTTTGTGTTTATTTTGTGCAAGAGTGATTTATCTGTCAAAATAAAGTCAAAGTTCCCCCACCTTCGGTGAAGCGGTTGATTAAACAGTGACATTTAGCGTGGTTTTTAGTTAATAATCATCAGTTATTAATGAGCATGTACTAATTGTAATTATTAAGGGCTTTGAGCCCATAATCACAACACCAGAGGACACATCTGATTTTTATTTGTAACTAATGATTGGTCAAGAAATAATTTTTTTTAATTATGATTTTGAATTATGATTTTTTATAAATATTAATTAATCAATAATCACAATCCTTACATTGTATGTTTTTTTTTTTATTCAAAAGGGACAATGCAATTAAGATAAGTCTTTATTTGTCATGTAAATGTGTCAGATTTATATGGAAGCAAATCGTTACCATATTTCAAATGAAAAAGCATTTTCAGAAATGCTTTTTCATTTTAAGAATGTGGCTGCATTGTTTGACTCATAAATTAAATTAGTTATCAATAATCCTATTTGCAATTTAATGTTCTTCTTCACGACTGCACATTCTTTCACTTAATTAAAATGAAAAAGAAAAATACTTTTGAGATTTATTTTTTAAAATATGCCCCAGCAAATAGATACCAAAATTCAATTTGAAATGTAAAATTCGAAAATGAAAAAGCATTTCCAGAAATGCTTTTTCATTTTAAGAATGCGGCTGCGTTATTTGACCCAAAAAATAAAATTAGTAATCAATCATCCTATTTGCATTTGCATTTTCTTCTTCACGACTGCACATTTTATGCCATAATCAAAAAGAAAACAAAGAAGACATTGCGTTTTCGTGGTCTGCCTGCAAAGTACTGCCCAGAACTCGAAAACGAAAAAGCATTCCGAGCTGCGGGCGCAGAAGAGTGACGTCAGTAGCCGCCCTTCCTCAGCTCCCTGCTGACCGAGCTACCCATCTTGTTCAGTGGGAGGCGCTGTGCACGTCTGCATTGCATTACATTACAAACGTGCCGCGAAATTGATTGAATTGCAGCAGTGCCGAGCTCAATTTGTGGCAGTGGCAGGCAGAACTGGTAGTTCCGGTGGCAGCCTTATGGCCTGGGACATCCAGCGTGTTTTTAAGCATTTATTTATAATTTTCTGAGTGACGATTCAGAATAGCCGCTCCATAATAAACCGGCTGTTTGTGCAATAAATCTTCGTCATCCTTTCAACACGTCACACACACACATAGTGCTACTAATTTTCCATGTCAAGTAAATACAATCACCTTATGTTATGGGTCTAAAGCTGTTTATTAAATAATAATCAATAATGAAATCATTATGTAAAGGTAACAGGCTATAACAATAATGACAACCCATTTGCCGATAATCAGCATCAGCTTCCACAAAAACAGCGGCAACCGCATTGGCAAGCTTTTACGGCCGGTCTGGCACCTTCTGGCATCCTCGCGGAATCCCGTGCCACCCTGCGGCAGACTGTGGCAGTTCCGGTGGCAGCTTCGGTGGCAGGCTGTGGCAGTTCCGCCACAGCCTGCCACCGGAACTACCAGTTCTGCCTGCCACTGCCACAAATTGAGCTCGGCACTGCTGCAATTCAATCAATTTCTCGGCACGTTTGCAATGAAATGCACTGCAGACGTGCACAGCGCCTCCCACTGAACAAGATGGGTAGCTCGGTCAGCAGGGAGCTGAGGAAGAGCGGCTGCTGACGTCACTCTTCTGCGCCCGCAGCTCGGAATGCTTTTTTGTTTTCGAGTTCTGGGCAGTACTTTGCGGGCAGACCACGAAAACAAAAAAGCAATGTCTGCTTTGTTTTCTTTTTGATTATGGCATAAAATGTGCAGTCGTGAAGAAGAAAATGCAAATGCAAATAGGATGATTGATTACTAATTTTATTTATGGGTCAAATAACGCAGCCACATTCTTAAAATGAAAAAGCATTTCTGGAAATGCTTTTTCATTTTCAAATTTTACATTTCAAATTGAATTTTGGTATCTATTTGCTGGGGCATATTTTGAAAAATAAATCTCAAATGTCTTTTTCTTTTTCATTTTAATTAAGTGAAAGAATGAGCAGTCTTGAAGAAGAAAATTAAAATGCAAATAGGATTATTGATAACTAATTTCATTTATGAGTCAAACAATGCAGCCACATTCTTAAAATGAAAAAGCATTTCTGAAAATGCTTTTTCATTTGAAATATGGTAACGATTTGCTTCCATAGATTTAGCCATGAAGGCAAATTTTCATTTGCAGACCCCAGCAGGTTGATGGTATCAGTATCAAACTATTAAAATGGAATAGTTTTTTTTTTTTTACCTTAATTTTTTATAATTATTACACAGTATGTTATATCCTGTTACCAGGAATATGGCTTACTGTCCCCATCTTGAGCTGTTTGTGTTTTGGTTTTCTTTCAGGTTTGTGTTTGGACATTTTCCCTGCTGGTTTTTATCTTAAGGTTTTGCCTTATTCAGTTACTTTCCCTGTGCCCATTTTTCGTCAGTAGTTGTTGCAGTATTAGTTCTCAGTTCATTCTTGTATTCTTTGTACGTTTAGAGCATTTCCCTATTAGATCTCTATTAGACATTTTCCCTGGGTTTTCTTGTATTTCTGTCCAGCTCCATTCATGTCTATTAGTCTTCCACCCTCAGCCACAACCATATGCAATTAAATAGATTCTACTCACCTGCGCTCTTATTTGCTCCATTGCCTGTGTATGTTTCTTTTCCTTTATGCGCTCCCCTGGTTGTTTCTATGCCCATTTCCATGCCTGTTTCTTCCTTGTTGTTCTGCTTGTTTTTTTTTTTACCCATGATCCATGTCTTGTTCTCCTCATGCCATGCAGTGAGTTTTTGCCATTCTCTATTAAAATGTTTCAAACCACAGTGCTGCTAATGTCCTCCTGTCTGCATTTGGGCCTGTCTCCATGAACCATACGTCCTGACTCTTGCATGTTTTAAATAATAGCAATAAGATCATTTTACAAATTTTTGTTTACATTTTTTGTGTATATCCATAGAATAAGATAATTTTTATTTAAGTTTACCATACTGTGAAAATCTGATATGTCTCTCTGCCGACCTTTGCTCTAACATCCCATTAGATAATCAGATTAGAAATACCAAATTATTCTAACATGACGTTGTCAGTTTTTATCCTTCATTTTTGGAAAAAACCACAGCCTGTTTCAGAGAACTTCGGTGTGGACACAGTGTCTTAGCTGCTTATAAAATTTGCTGACTGATTTTGGCAGACGAGTTTATTGTCTGGTGAGAGTTTAAAGTAGCCACAACCTTGGATTCCCTCAAAGCACTCATGAAAAGATGGGAAGCGAGAAGTTAGAAGGACACAGACTGTACAAACTGCACATTTATTATTGGGTTAAACTGGAAACATTTTCTTAAATATGAAAAGGTGGATTTAAAGTTTCTATGATTTCTAACTGGAGAAAGAATGGATTTTCCAAAGTAAAAAAAATACAAAGCAATCTAAAGTGTGACAAACTGACATTATTGCATTTATGAGTGACACTTTAACTGTTTTACCAGGACTGTGCTTGTTAAAGGACATGTCTGACTTCCCACACATATTGTAACCCTATTGAAAAAAATGAGGGTACAAAGGATGTGGACTTCAGGTAAATATAGACTTCAAAACATGCATGAGATCAGTTCAATGGCAGCGTTAAGTGAGTATAAGCAGCTACAACATCTCTAAGATGGTTAAACTCTTTTTTATGACATTTATTTATTAGCAACATTCTCCTTTTTTAATTCCAGTTTATTTCACACATAAATACAATATAAAGAAACCAAAACAAAAGAAATCCCACAGCAAAAGCAAATAAAGCAAAAACGTGATAGTATATTTACAACTTCATGGATTTAGTATGTTTCTTCAAGACAAAGCTTACATTCACTTTAAGTCAACAGAAACTGTGCTTTAAAGAATCTGTAACCAGTGTAGAATAATTCAGAACAGGTTTGAAAAGTCAATTTATTGAAGTTTTCATGGTTTTCTAATTCTATTGTGGCCATAATGTGAAAACCAAGCATTAAAAATGCTGCAATATTTTTTATTTTTTTTATTTCAATATTCTCAAACTGTGTTTTAAGGAATCTCTGGTCAGTGTAGAATAATCTAGCTCAGGTTTGATCATTTTTAGTATTTTAAAACCAGATAGGACCACATGCGCGCTAAACGATGATTAATTTACATAGAATACAATTTAAATATTGCAATTTCAAATGGCTGTTAGGGAGAGCAATTAAATTACAGAAACACAATTGTGCCCACTTGAAATCCAAGATGGCAGACATCTGATGCAAAGTCAGAAAACAACATGTTTACTGCCACTTTAAACCTACTGTATGTACAGAGAGCCCAACAACTATTTTTCAAGCTATTCAAGAGTTATAAGTACAAGTATGTGCATGTGTGAGTATTCAGCAGCCATATTAAATGGCCATATGGCTGCCATATGTTGAAGCTATCTTTTGAGGTCAGCTGTTTTTTATCTCCAGGTATTCATAGACTTTTGATCCAAAATATGCTTTCTACAAGAAGTGAACAATTTACAATTACCTGAAACAAACGAGCTTTCTATCTCACCCTTATATATTCTCTGCATATGTTCTTGTCCCCAGTTTTATCTTTTGGGTTTAAAGCACAGGATGAGTTAGAAATATTCCTTTTTGTTTCTAATTTTCATGCAAAAAGGCCCCTGCTGGGAGTCAAATCTGCAACCATCTAGAGCTAACTGTGAGGCAACAGGTCCATCTTCCTCTCCCTTTTCTAAATCCTTGAATTAATAAATGTGATTAAGTTATAAATAACTGCTCTTTCATACCACTGTTTGAAGTGTGGTAGACATATAAAGGAAATAAATCAGTGGCTCAGAGGAGGATTATTTGTTAGATGGTAAATTGTCAATTGTTAGTAAAAATAAGGAAAAGGTTTTTATATTTCTGAAAATCAGAGTAGTTTTGCCTGTTAATGTGTGGAGAGACGACTTTCATGTTATTGTGTCTAGCTCTAAACCAACAAGGACACTTTTGGTTTTATACTGAGAGGCTGGGGCTAGCTTTCCTTCCTGTGGTTGTAGAAATGAATAAAAATAAACATATTCTCATTATATATACATACTTTTAACAGGCATTTTGACCTAAACTGCAAGTAAACATGAGCACATGTATTGTAGGCACACCGCAGGCCTGAAACAGATCAGATAATCAGCACTGTGTTATGAACTGAAGGAAACTTTCTTAGGGGGTGTGTGAGAGCGGTCTAACTTGTATGTAATTATGATGCCAGCTCCTGGCCACTGGCTTAACTCCTCTACTTTTCAATGGTAGTCAGATTCAAGCTGACTTTCAGCCAAATGAATTCTTCCTAGGGGGTCATTTCCATCCCTCTGTGTTTGCGCCTTGGACAGTGCAACTATTTCCCTGCATAAACCTTGAGCAGAGAAGATAAATAAAAACAGGGAGTCATGGAAGATCTTTGTTCTAACGCTTGGCAGTGGGTGACATTTGGCTGACTGTCTGCTCTAAAACGTGTAGAAAACCCCTTTAAGCTGTTCCTTATAAAAGCACACATAGCAACCAAGTCATATCACATAAATGCACAGAATAAACTGTAAAATGCAATAAAAGCTTGCTGCCAAATATGGGTGCAAAGAAATTAGAATATAGTTTCATTGTTACTGCATGTCGTTTCTCTACACCTTCAAATATCACATATCACATATTTTATTTCTTTGAAGTTTACCTAATGCTCAATAAGAAATACAGTCAAGTCAGATCTGTGCACCCCATTAAAGAGTCAGTTCTTTACTAAGGAATTTTCATATTTTGATATCTAGTATGTTTTATTTATCATTGGAAAAAAGGGTTATTTAATGAGTCTTAAACAACAGAAATGTGTTTTTTAGATAAGGATTTTCTAGCATCTCCAGGCTGTTTCAGGTCACTACCCAGCATCTCAACAGAAATAGAGAACGACTTTGTCTCGGCCCAGGACTTTCTTAATTTACAGCCACTCTTTGGTACATTAAACTGTATGTTTCTGGTCATTGTCATGTTGCAGGTCCAGTTCTACCTAAATTTTGTGTTTTCCCAGATGGTGTCACATTTTCCTGAAGCACCTGCTGATAAACAATAGAGTTTATAGTGGATTCTATGTTAGTGTGCTGGCCAGGTTCTGCTGCAGCAAACCATCTTCAAATCACTTCTACCTCCATGATTGATGCTTCACAGTTGGTATGAGGTTCTTCTCCTGAAATGCTGTATTGGTTTAAGCCAAACATACTCTTTTCTGGTGTCGGAATAATTCCATTTCTGTCCAAACATTACTCCAGAAAACCAGGTCTTTGTCTATGTTTACTCTAGAAAGCATTTCTCTGTTTCTGATTGTACAGGCATGCTCTTTTATACCAACAGTACCAAGACTCTGCTGTAGGTCCCGTGATGACATATTAAGGTTTTTGGAGACTTATTTTAGCACCTTGTGCTCTGGTTTCTGGGTTTACTTGCTTAAAAGGCCAGACCTGGGCATGCTAGAAGTTGCTTTGAATTCCTTCCAGGTTGACAGTCTTCCACTACTTTATTTGCTTTTCTGGTATAATGTTATAAGCACTGTGAGAATACAGTGTCTTGTCAACCATTAGCCACTAGCAGTTCTAAACATGGCATCTGCTTGGCTGGCTCCTGTTGGGGCTAAACTAAATGGCTATTACACTGTTTTTAATGAGTCTGGACTTCATTTAATAATTTCTAGTTCAAAATCTAAAATACCAGAGTTCTTGTGCCCGATGTCATGTATTTTCTCATCTTGTGAGCTGTGTCGTTATTTAGCTTATGAAATGCAAAATAATTTAGTTTATGACATACAATCCTTCAGAAGGACTGAACAGGCTCATAGAAAACAATGTAAAAGCTTACTGAACAGAGAGAAAGGTTTTTTTTTGATGGAGAGGAGATAGAAATTCGATTGTCCTCTTGTGAAGTCTGGGAAACTTTTTATGTATTACAAATACATAAAATATTGTGGTTTACAACCTCCTTTTTTTGGGTTGTATACTGACCTGATTGGTTAGGGAAAATATCAATGAAAAAAGATCCTTGGATAATTTATGTTGTTGCTCCTTTGAAGTGAAAAATCCTACAATGTTGATTAGGTTTCATGTAGTTTTCCGACATGTATTTTGCCTTTAAGTACATTTTTGTTGCATTGAAGCAAGAACTTCAGTACAACAGGGACAACTGAGACAGCATCGTATTGTTGTCTCTTTTTTTATTACTTTGCATGATGCTTGATGGCTATCTGACAACATGTTTTAAATGTTGCCACCTGTGCTACTTTGTCATGTGGAGACCAAAGACCCTAAACTGACATGATGTCCATGAAAGCACAGGCACATTTGATTATGTTAATGGAAAATGAAACCCAATGGACATATAACTCATGTCTTGTCTTTGTTGTCTTCACACAGCCCTTAAAAGGTCCTTTGAGGTGGAGGATGTTGACACTTCGTCCCATTCTTCACCCGGCTCTCGTCGAGCCACCAACTCCCCTCACCGTAATGCCATGTCTCCCACCAGCATCTACTACCGTGATCTTGGTAGTGCCACCCCTGCTACCAACAACAACAACTTCAACTACTCTCAACCACGCTCCATCATGGGTGGTGGTGGCTCCAGGACCCCTGAACCGGTGTCACGTCGTTCTGAACTTTCCATTGACATCTCCTCCTCTAGCAAGCAGGTAGATAACATCACCAGCCCTGCCTCTACACGCTTTGTGAGCAACAGTGCACTGAAGCGCCCTGAAGTCTTGGGACACTCCAGGACCCCTGAGATGAGCCACAAGAGGGAGGTCACATTTGCCAAGACCCTCACTGATTCCCCAGTGATCCGCCGTAATGAGGGCAACAATAACAACAATGGGATCATCCGAGCACCTGAGCAGAATCACACTCGCAAGTTTGAGTCGCCGAGTCCAGGTGATGTCCGTAAACCCGACATCAGCATCACCAAAGCTCCCCCAGAGAACAATGGCCACCACCCAGCTGTGCACCACCCTCATCACCCTAATCCTCACCACAACAGCATTGTCACCACCTTCCGCTGCTCCTCCCCCAACCATGCTGGACGCAAGTCTCCTAATCCTGACAGTAAGTCTGCATAGCTGTATCTCAGCCCAGCACAATGCTCGCTGTAGTCATATTCGCTTTTACAGTCAGATTCTGACTCACCAAATACAAATCCCAACATCCTAAACACTGTCTTACCAAACAAACTATCCTCACAGTCACTTTGCAAATGATTGTTAAACCGGGTTTTTAGCATCGTGTTCTTTCTAAATGAGACCTAAAAGAAGTTTTCATTAAGTTTTAAAGCTTTGTTGTTTTCAGATTATCTGTATCGTGGAAATCTGTATAACAATGAAAAATGACCTTAGATCATTTTAGACTTTTTGAATTACACAACATATAAGGCTGTGGAAAAACTAGATTTTTCCATATTTAAATCTGGTTAATGAGGTGTCCTTTACCAGAAGAACTGGATTGTGGAACTATTGGTGACAGAAGCTCCACTGGTTATAACAGAGTGCTACTCTTGAAGATCCTCACTTGGACCTATGGTCTCCTAATAAAGAACTCATACTCTATGAACCATCCCACATTTTGTTACAACCACAACATCAGTGTATTTTATTCGGATTTTGTAAGACAAATGCAATGTAGTGCATAATTGTGAAGTGGAAGGAAAAATACATTTCTTAAACGTTTAAAAAATGAAAAAGTGGTGTGTTCTCAATCAGTATCTTATAGAACCATCTTCCCTTTTGTGATGTACGGCTACCAGCTTTTCACATCTATTTATCTATATCTTCTCCCATTACACTTTCTAAAACAGCTTATGTGTAATCAGAATGGATGTTGTCAACTTCATTTAGATCTCGATCAAAATCATTCCATTGTGTCTCTTGACTGTATGTTTAGGGTTGTTCTTCTGCTGAAAGGTGAACATCTGTTTAACACCTTTTCCAGCCTCTTAATGGTTTTCTTCCAGGATTGTTTTATTTACCCTAAGCCAGCTTTCCTGTTCCTGCTGAACAAAAGCATCCTTACGATATGATAGTGCCACCACTATGTTTCACCATGGGGTTGGTGTGGTTAGTATGTTTTTTGCCACTAGTAGCATTTTGTAAGTAGGCCAAGGCTGAAGTGGCAGGGTTTGGGTTTATTTAAGGGTGTTAGTGTAAACAAGGCTGCATAGTGTTGTGCACTACTTTGTGTTAGTCTGTCATGTGGAAAAATGAGGACAAAATGAGAAAACCTTCAAAGAGTATGGGTACTTGCAAAGGTTTATCACTACCTCCTTATGCAGGAAACGTAGTTAAACTTCTGCCCTTGATTCCATATCAGTCCCAACATAAAACACCACAAATTATGTTCTGAAAATACTTAGATCGCAGCTTGAAGGTGACATCTTAAAGTGTTTTTTACTTTATTTTTAATATGTCAAAGTTTTACTCTTGCCATGGCTTAGTTCAGCAGACTCTCTTGGTGGATCAGTACTGGTCTATAGTTGTGGTGTGGCAATGTCTGCAGTGGAAAATCATTAAAACCAAGTCTAAGTGACTGTCTTCTAATCACATAAACCCAAATCACATTTTCTCATTCAATGAAAGAGAAACCATCATGCTGGTACAACAATGTTGCATTTTCCAGATTCGAGTTTCTTTGAACTTTCCCCTAAACTCTATAGCTGTTGGTCCACATCCATTCACACTATGCTATAACAGACTAACCCAGTATTAGATATCACACCAAGAAAAGAGCCAACAACAGGAGCAGCTCGTCTGATTAATCGGATGTCTGCATGTCTGCCAGTAATACAAGAAGCCGTGTCCTTCGAGAACCATCTGTCAGCAGACGGAGAAGGCAGACTGACTGTCTGTATTTGTGGTCATTCTTTTCTTTTGTTCATGACTTATTAAAGCTTGGGGAATTTTTGTGATGTGAGGAAAAGCTCACATGGCAGAACCAGTTTGGTGTGGCAGTTGAGCTCTTAATTAGAGTTATGATAGAAGTGAAATTATACATATACTGTATGTAACTGAGAAGGAAGATTTTTTCCCCTCTGGGTTAGATTAGTTCTGTATGGTTCTGTATGACAACATGATCCAATTACATGCAGAGTACAATGGATTTCCTTGAGGTTTCTTTCTAGTCAAAACCACAGAACTGTGTGCATTTCAGTGTGAAATACTTTAAAATGCTATTAAATGGTTTACAACACATAAACATTTTTAAATAACCTAAATATAAATTTCTGACAGATCTACAACCTTTGAGGTATTTGTTGGCAATAAAAGCAAATTAAGTCCACAGATTTATTGGAGAAGGTGTGTAAAATATACAGATGTGGGCAAGTTTGTTGACACCCTGGGCAAAGGTGGTTAAAAAGCTTCAAAGTGATTTCATATTTTGTAACAGCAGCATAATCCATCTCTGAAATTGAGTTTGAAAAAAAATAATCCAACTCCAAAAACAAGTATCTTAAGAAATAAATGTTTAGTTCTCCTGCTGCCTTTAGCCAGAGGGACAGCACCTATTGGTTTCTTAAAACACAAACGTTGGTACCAACAGAGAGAGAGAGATCGTTTTGGAGAATCTATCCATATCAACCAGAATCCTGGAGCCTCTCTCATACTTTCTTCCCTTCCACCCACAGGTTTTCTGTAGGATTTAGATGTGGTGACTGAGATGGGCGTGGAAGAAGGTTGACTTTGTGTCTGGTGGACACAAATATATTTAAATATCCTGATGTTTCAAAGACCTCTTGATAATGTGCGTTCTCACAAGCTTCCCTGGGCCTTTGGAAAATAAACAGGCTCTTAGCATCACGTATCTTCCACCATAGCTAACAGTGGACCTGAAGTGTTTTTCCACATGCTCATTCTATGTTTTACACCAAACCCACCTGAAAATCTTGTTTACTAATGGTTGTTATAGAGACTTGGTGATCACAAGACAGCAATCTTTGCTGCAGTCCTCTAACACTGAGGTTTGCGGATTTCCTCCTTTGCCATCCTGCTCACCTTGTGTGGTAGAAAGAAACGGGTCCTCAGTCAGCCTTGGGGCCAGTATCTAAAATAAACAAGCATCTGTGTCATGTCATATTTATACTCCAGAAGCACGGAAAGTCAGGTATTACTAACTATACGCTCCTAAATACTCTGATTAACTTACAATTGTGCAGCTGGTGATTTGGTAAAAGGCAATAACTGATTTTTCCTCCATTGAATAAACAGTCAAATTATATGATGGAGTATTAGGGCCAGACTAAGATAATTTTTTAGATTACGAGAATACATTTTATGAGAAGAAAGCGCAGCCTTCCCCAGTGTCAAAATGAGGAATGTTGAGCATCTTGCGAAGTTATACTTTGTACTGGTTGCACAAATAAGGAAATACTTAATCTTTTAGCCCATCAGTATCAAATTATCATTGGTAACAGGACTTTAAAATTACTGTTCAAATGGCTGCGTCTATTTCAAAGAAATTACCACACAGACTTGGAAGAAATTGCATCTTTTGTGGAAGAGGAGCTGTCTACGACTTTATTCTGATAGCATGACTTTATTCTTGTCATTTCCAGGTTTAGTCTGGCCCTAATACTCAGTTGTAAAATTAAAAGCTGCATTTCTTTAAAATTTATTTTAATGCTTTATATACATCTTTGTCAGGGCTGGTAACACATTTCTCTGCATCAGTATATGGAGCAGCAACAGCATCCTGTTGACGTCCTGTAAAGCAGAGGTTAGCTTCAGGCTCAACCTGAGCGAGGGCTATGACGTTGTCACATTGATTTACACTTTTTATCTATTTGTCTTAACTACTGTAGAGAATAGGGAAGATATTCACAAAACCATTCCAGCATTGTTTGGTCATTATAATAACTACCAAAAGCAACATGTTAAATAAATCTCTGTAACTACTAGACGAAAACTATGCCTTTTTGAGGTACATTGTTTTTAACCACATTACCCAGGTATTATTGTACTTACATTTTTATAAGCTATAATCTCTTGTTGATTTTAGGCTTTTAAAGTTTTGTACACCTGGCTGGGATCAGACTATTATATGTGTAGCACAGTTTATCATTTGACAGATGTTTTGTTTTTAGACTGTGAACAATGCTTCAATGTCTGGGTCTGTCCCTGTTCGCCTATGCTGCAATATATCATGTTGTGTTCTGCCTTTTGGATGCAGCTATAAATCTCTTATCTGTGTCTTTGCTGAAAGTTTTACACGGAGCTCTTAGAGATTATTTAGCTTGTAGCTACTTGTTGGTCCAGAGAGGGGGGGCCATATGGGGATCTAAATGAGTAGTGGCCTGTCTGGAAATCTCAAAGGCTATAACCTGTAACCTAAAAAATTTTTAGGCATGAAACAATTGCTTTGGTTTTCAGTATAATTTTTTTTAATCTGAAAAGTGTGGCATTCAATTATATTCAACCCGCTTGTGTCAATACCTTGTGAAACCCCCTTTCACTACAGTGACGGCTGAAAGTCCTTAGATCATGTCTGTTCCAGCTTTTATCTTGTGACTGAACTTTTAGCATTCTTCTTTGCAAAACAGCTCAAGCGTAGTCAGACTGGATGGAGAGTGTATTACTTGGACATAAATAAGATCTAATGGCATTGTAGCTCTGGCTGTATGTTTACGGTCATTGTTCTGCTAAAAGGTGAACCTTCACCTGAGTCTCAAGTCTTCTGCAGACTCCTTGCCAGGTTTCGTTTTAGGATGATGTGTTAAGGGTGATATGCAGAGTTGATTTTTTGCCAAACATAGTATTCAGAGTGCAGGCCAAACTAGCTTTGTTTCATTCTTTTCCCACAGGTTTGATGTTTCCCCTACATGGCTTGTGGCAAAATGCTGCTTTCTGTCAGTATTGCCTTTCCGCCTGCCCCTCTTTAATGAAGATCATATATTCTGAAGTGCACAGCATGTAGTTATTCTGTTGACAGATTCTCCCACCTGAGCTGTGTATCTCTGCACCTCCTCCAGAGTTACCATGGGCCACTTGGCTGCTTCTCCGATTAATGCTCTCCCTGCCCAGCCTCTCAGTTTAGACTGTGTCTCGGTAGTTTTTTAGATATACCCAACAACTTTAGGCCTGACCTGTCTGTATGTACCTTGGTCTTCATGATGCTGTCTCTAACAAACCTCTGAGGCCTTGACAGAACAGCTGAAACTATACTGAGAATAAATCACATGCAGGTGGACTCTATTTACTAATTAGGTGATTTTTAAGTGGTGCCAGAGTAAGGGGGCTGGATTTAAATAAATGCCACACTTTAAAATAAAATAAATTTAAACTTTTGTATTAATCTTGTCATTTTTGTATATGAACATTAGTTTTGATTTTTAGGCTGCTCCATAAGCCACTTTCTTGCCATGTCAGTTTTTGTAGGAAATGACATCACAAACAAGTGCACACAGAGTCCACTGTGCTTCCTTCCGAGTTCTGTCAACTGTGATTGTTTCCCCTGCAGCGTGACCTCACTGCAGGGTACTTCCTCTCCCTCAGGTCACTTTATATTAGTTAATCAGTCTTCCTAGCTCATGGTGCTCTGCACTTTGATCAAAACAATGCAAAGAAAGACATATACCAGGATGTTTATACGAAAGGACATCATGAAGAGCAATGGAGACTTGGCCATTTTATGTAACTAAAGCTGCTGGTTGCTCACTGCAGGGCAAATATGTGATTTGGGTTCAAATATTCTGTCTTGTTTCTTCTCACCAAGGAATAATTGATTATGTTCTGAAACTTAACATCCTCATCTTCAATAAATGGTTATGAGGCCTCATAGCATGAAAGATCACAGTGTTAAAAGATCTATACTTATTTTGAAAGAGAAGTCTGTCTCACAAAGCTCCAGTTGAGATCCAGTTGCCATGACCATGTGACTTAGTCTGGTGAAGTACTTTCTGTGAAGCTGAGTGCTTTAAGCTTGACATCCCATTGTGTGTATGTTTGAGGATTTTATTTTGAACTAAAAAATTTAATCTTTTTAATTTTTTAGTTCAAATCTTTTTTTGTGGCAGCGTTTTGGGTCAAGATACAAACCGTTTTGAAGACACTGAGAATACTGCAAAAAGCTCCAAGCTCCAATAGGCACTAAAGGTGTTTTTCCCCCTGAGTTTGGACTGATTTTGATCAGCCCCAGTTCAAAATATGGAATACTGAACTGAATCACACTGAACAGGCAGTCTATAAGGGATTGTTTATACCAGCTGGCACCTATGACGCCTGTCTTCAATGGTCATTGTATGAGAAGTGCACCCTGGACAGGTTGCCAGTCCACTACAGGGCAACACAGAGGCACACAGGACACAGCACCAGGCACTCACACACTCACTCTTGAGGCAAATTTGGACAGACCAATTAAACTAACACGCATAGTTAGCAGTCAGGAATCAAGGAAGAAGCTGGACTACCATGAGAGAACATGCACACTCCATACAGCAATACCCTAGGCAGGGATTCAAACACATGCCTTCTTGCTGCAAGGCAACAGTGCTAAAAACCGTGCTATTGTGCAATGTTGTTTTTTAATAATTAGGAACTTTTTAGAATTAGCCGAGTGTAAAAACTCCATTATATGGACAAGTCAAACCTGGCTGGGATTATTTTACACTGCTGACACATTCTTTAAAAGACATATACATTTTGAAACCTTCACTCTTTTTATAAGAAAATGTTTTATTGTTTTTTGTCAACAAAATAAAAACCAATCAGACCTAGCGACTGCTCAGGAACCGCTCAAGGAACACGATAGAAAGCCTAAAGAGTTGATCGGTTCTACAAATTCCCCAAATTGTAGTCTGATGGAGCATCTAAGGGATGCGTAGGAACAAGTCCAGTCCACACTATGTAACACCGTGGCTGCCAATATCCCCGTTTCAGATAGTACTGGTCAGCCAGAAAGCATGGAGTATTAGTATAAGTAGAGAAAGATGATTTCACTTTAAAACATGTAACATTATGAGATAACCTGATGGTTAATTTGGAGGTACTGGATTTGTTCAGACTCTGATCTGTAAAACCACATTTAGCAATTTATTTATAAGCAAACATGATGTTCATTAAGTCACTAAACACTGAAGAGAGAGCAGCAGTGGTGGTAGTAGTAGTCTGAAATAGATACCGTTCAGTTAAGGCCACTTTGCCTCAGTTGAAACCTTTGTTTCCAGCTATTATTCTTGTTGAAACCTGGCAATTGTAGGGTAAAGATTCCCAAACAAAAAAAAGACAAGGTAATTATACTCAGGTCTGTGTTGTCGTTGACTGATTGGGGATTGGAAACAGAGAGACGCTTTAATGTTAACACTAAAAATGTACTTCTTCTGTTTTTACAGCAGCTAGACAGCGATGAGGTTAGTAGGGGCAGCATTCGACCATAAACTCCGTCGTTATCTGAGAACTGGTGGGTTATCAATGGGATCACATCCAGAAACCTCATTTGGTTTCTCCTTTAGTCATGACTCTAGGGAAACAGATACTTTTATAGCAGTGGCTCGAGGGTAAAAATAACAAGGTTTTGTTGAGGACTGTTTCTTGAGAAGATATGTGTATTTAATGGGTGTTACTGAGGAGTTACTCCATGTAGTGCCATTGTGTCCTGTCTTCCTGTTGTAATGGTGGAGAACAAAGAGATATCGTCACGCCAGCCCAGCAGATGCTTTAAGCAGAACTGTAAAATGTCTTCTAATTGTCCAAATAAACATGCTCTCTTCAGCCACATTTGTTTTACAATTAAGGTGTAGCTGTTCTGGTCAAAAGAGCAAGTGAAATCATTTGTCTTTAATGTGGATTGACCTTCTGAGAATGAGGGGGAGGGTCCGTAGAGGGTGATTTGTCTCTGCCTGTCCGTAGGTCAAAAAGGAGCATGCAAACACACTTTCTTCATCTTAGTTTTTTTGTCTTATTTTCATTGTCTCTCTTCAACAAGGGCTCCCACGCACACACACATGCATTTATCCATACATGCACCCTCAGGCAGAGGCATATCCGAGGTCAGTCCTCTCCCAGTGTAATTACTCTGGACTGATCCCAGACCATTACTCAGCATGACCTGTCGGCTAATTACCCAGGGAAGAAATAAGTTGAGAGGCAAAGTAGAGGAAAGAGAGATTTTTGGCTATGTGCTCATGAGGAGGTATGCTGACAGAGAATGAAGGCTAACGTTTAGTCATAAGGATGCTTTTAATGAATATGAGTGTAATACCCCTCCATTTGACATACTGGCCAGATGTTAGTTCTAAAGCAAACATAACAGCAACATTATGTGTTCTCCATCAATACCATCAGAGCAGCTCCTCACTGGAAATCTACAGGTATAGTACGGTGTCTGACCCTAGAATATTAATTTTGGATACTTTATTAGGTACACCTGTTCAAAACCAATGCATTTAGGCACATTGATATGGTGAAGATGACTTGCTGAGGTTAAAACCCAGGACCAGATGGTCCCCGTGGTGACTTTAAAAGTGATCTGGTTTGTGGAGCCAAATGGGCAGGTCTGAGTATTTCAGAAACTGTTGATCTACAAGGGCATAACTATCTCTCATGTTTATAGAGAATGGTCTGAAAGGAGAAAAGCAAAAGCCATATGTTAATGTTAGAGGCCAGAGATGATAGAAAGACAGCTGTAGCCTGAAGACTCACGTTCCAAAAACCAAGTATGCGGAATACTATCTCTGAACACATTACGTGTTGGGCCTTGAAGCAGACGGGTAACAGAATCAAAAGACCACATCAAGTGTCACTCATCTCAGCTAAGTAAAGGACACTGAGGCCACAATTCACACAGTAAGAAAAATTGGAAAATAACACATTGGAAAAACATTGCCCAGTCCTGTGAGTCTCGACATTCAGATGGTAAGGTCAGAATTTGGCATAAACAACCTGAAAGCATGGACCCATCCTGACTTATATCAGTAGTTCAGATTGGTGGTAGTGGTGTGATGATGTGGGGAATCTTTTCTTGGTACACTTTTAAACCCTTAGAATCAACTTGGCATTTTTAAATACCACAGCATACCTGAATGTTGTTCCTGCACATGTCCATCCCTTTAAGTACACATTTTCTGATTGCTATTTCCAGCATGATTATTCACTTTATCAAAAAATCCAAATCGTCTTAAACTGGTTCTTTAAACATGACTCTAAGTTCACTGTTTTCTGATTGCCCCTGTACTCTGAGTTAAGAACACATTTGGGATGTGGTGGAACAGGAGACTTCCAACTCATTGTTGAATATTATTTAGGGCAGTCTTGAAGGCAAAAGTTGGCTCAACCCAGTGCTAGTAAGATGTACTTAATAAAGTGGCTATGAGTGCATAAGCCTAAATTTGCTGCTATTACAGGGAAGCACAGAGTGTTGAAGACTGTGTGTCTGATTGAGGCAAATAATGAGCAACCGACCTAAGGCACTCCGGAAGTCTCCTACATCAATCATGTTAGTTAAAAAAATGCCCTGCAGCTAGAACAGCGACAGTTCCCTCATATTCTGAAGCTTCCATTTGCTCTTGTGCTTCTCCTCTCTAAGCCACCAGGAGGCAGTGTATGATAGATAACACCTAACAGGGTAAACAGAACATAACTGCATATCCTTCCTTTTTACAATCTGTTTCATTTAAAATGATGAGTAAGCAGGATATCATTTGTATCACAGTAGTCTGCCTCATGGATGCAGCTTGATGAAGCTCTAGGGACTAAAACCTGGAACAGAGTGGTGAACTTCAGTAGAAATCAACACAGACATTACATGCCTTTCTCATACAATCAGAAGAATGTTTATAACACTCTTCTAAATCATTTCTATAGCCACTGATATGTGACACTGTCTTGAAGTCTGCAAAAACTAACAAGACTTGAGATTATTTGTAATAAATATCTTTCCTTAAAGAAGGGAGTGGAACAGACCAATGGGAGGGTGGCCAAAATACCCCTGATAAATAGACTCACACATGCACACACGTATACACACACAGTTCCGCTCTCCCAGATAAGGCTTTCGGAAGCTGAAGTTTAGTTTGAGCATCTGGGGGAAGTCAAGGGCTAAAGAAGTTTCCCACCACTGCAGAAAGACCTTTGTCCTATTCAGTCATCATGCCATGTCCCACAGCTGCTGCAAACACCCCATTTCCATTCAGTTTCCTGTGCATGCCACCCCACTGCAGATACTTACTTCATATTTTAGTACACTTTTAACACATGTAACTTCTCTTTTCTCTCATTTGACTGAATACTTGACTTTTGTCCGAACACAGAACTCCACAGGAGGTTTTACTTAAAGGCTTGCTTTTCCAATTACACACATAACAAAACTCAAATTTTGTCCTAAGATAAAGGCAGATGGTAGATATAGGCTATGGGAGTCTGTTGGAGCGAACTGAAATAAAGCTTGCTCTCAGTCGACGCTATCTTCATTTTTGTGCTCTGGCTCCATTTGACTCCTACTTGTTGTTTATTCAAAACTAGACGTTGTTGTGATTCTGTTGTCTAAGAAACTAATGGGAAAATTATGTCTTATCTTCATAATCAAATTTAAAAGATTAAACTTGAGTTCTGTCAGATCTTTAAACAGAGGACAAGTATATACTATCTTTGTTAGCTTTGCAATAAAAAAAGAAAATAATTGTGTTGGATTTTGGGATGCACAATATTTTGGCATTGACATTGGTATTGCCCGACATTTTCATTTTTTAACATATTGCTATCGGTCTGATAAGTAAAGCTGGGCTTTTGTTTGGGCATGTGACAGTGATGCGGTGCAGGACTGTAGGGTGTTTAACTGAAACAGGGAAGCAATGTCAGCTGTGTGGTCGTTTTTTCAAGGTGTTGAAAGGGTAGTGAGATATACAGTACAGACCAAAGGTTTGGACACACCTTTTCATTGAAAGAGTTGTCTTTATTTTCATGACTATGAATATTGTAGCTTCACACTGAAGGCATCAAAACTATGAATTAACACATGTGGAATTATATACTGAACAAAAAAGTGTGAAACAACTGAAAATATGTCTTATATTCTAGGTTCTTCAAAGTAGCCACCTTTTGCTTTGATTACTGCTCTGCACACTCTTGGTATTCTGTTGATGAGCTTCAAGAGGTAGTCACCTGAAATGGTTTTCCAACAGTCATGAAGGAGTTCCCAGAGATGCTTAGCACTTGTTGGCCCTTTTGCCTTCACTCTGCGGTCCAGCTCACCCCAAACCATCTCGATTGGGTTCAGGTCCTGTGACTGTGGAGGCCAGGTCATCTGGCGCAGCACCCCATCACTCTCCTTCTTGGTCAAATAGCCCTTACACAGCCTGGAGGTGTGTTTGGGGTCATTGTCCTGTTGAAAAATAAATGATGGTCCAACTAAACGTAAACCGGATGGAATAGCATGCTGCTGCAAGATGCTGTGGTAGCCATGCTGGTTCAGTATGCCTTCAATTTTGAATAAATCCCCAACAGTGTCACCAGCAAAGCACCCCCACACCATCACACCTCCTCCTCCATGCTTCACGGTGGGAACCAGTCATGTAGAGTTCATCCGTTCACCTCTTCTGCGCCACACAAAGACATGGTGGTTGGAACCAAAGATCTCAACCTTGGACTTATCAGACCAAAGCACAGATTTCCACTGGTCTAATGTCCATTCCTTGTGTTCTGTAGCCCAAACAAGTCTCTTCTGCTTGTTGCCTGTCCTCAGCAGTGGTTTCCTAGCAGCTATTTTACCATGAAGGCCTCATTCACACAGTCTCCTCTTAACAGTTGTTCTAGAGATGTGTCTGCTGCTAGAACTCTGTGTGGCATTGACCTGTTCTCTAATCTGAGCTGCTGTTAACCTGCAATTTCTGAGGCTGGTGACTCGGATGAACTTATCGTCCGCAGCAGAGGTGACTCTTGGTCTTCCTTTCCTGGGGCGGTCCTCATGTGAGCCAGTTTCTTTGTACCGCTTGATGGTTTTTGCGACTGCACTTGGGGACACTTTCAAAGGTTTCCCAATTGTTCGGACTGACTGACCGTCATTTCTTAAAGTAATGATGGCCACTGGTTTTTCTTTACTTGGCTGCTTTTTTCTTGCCATAATACAAATTCTAACAGTCTATTCAGTAGCTGTGTACTGTATCCACCTCCTGCACAACACAACTGATGGTCCCAACCCCATTTATAAGGCTTGAAATCCCACTTATTAAACCTGACAGGGCACACCTGTGAAGTGAAAACCATTTCAGGTGACTACCTCTTGAAGCTCATCAACAGAATACCAAGAGTGTGCGGAGCAGTAATCAAAGCAAAAGGTGGCTACTTTGAAGAACCTAGAATATAAGACATATTTTCAGTTGTTTCACACTTTTTTGTTCAGTATATAATTCCACATGTGTTAATTCATAGTTTTGATGCCTTCAGTGTGAAGCTACAATATTCATAGTCATGAAATTAAAGACAACTCTTTGAATGAGAAGGTGTGTCCAAACTTTTGGACACACCTTCTCTGTACTGTATATAATATATAATATCGGTAAATATTGGTTCTTGGCCATAACAGTGATATTAATATCGAATATTAATATTGAATATTAATATCGGCCTGAATTTTGATATCGGTGCATTCCTAGTTTAATTTTCTGACTTATTTAGTATATAAAGATAACACTTTGTTGGTCCTCCTTTTGACTTTAAATGTTAAACATGCTAATCTTTTGAATTGAGTAAACACTTAGTTGAGTATAGAAGTTTAAAAGAACAAGAAAATATGAAATCGGTCTTTCTTCAGCATTCTTTGTTAATGAATTTTTACCCACTTATTAACTGACTGTAAATATGCTTTAAAAAGAGCAGGCTTACAATGTCTGCATGGACAGATGGCCATCCATGTCACATTCCTGGCATCTACTGAGGTGAATGTGTGAGCAGAGGGATTCAGGTGCTCTTTGTTTTTGTACTGCATAAGTTACAAACTGAGTTTCTAGTCAAATGTGTTTCCTTCTTTTATCATGATGCAGCAGCTTATTGCCAACGGATGTCAAGCTAGAACTTGTGAGAAAACATATCCAACATGTTCTTATCTTGATCCCTACAACTGTCTCTTTCCCGTCTCTGAATATAAAAACCAGTGCGACATAACATGCATGTGGGTTAGTTGCTGCTCGGATGACATCCAGGTAGTTTGAGTAGTTTCTGTTGTGACCAAGGCTTTTCTGAAGTTTTGTAGCTTATACTAGACTGCTTCTTTTGCTACCAAGTATCTGCCTTGCGTACTAATGCCATAGATAGATAGATAGATAGATAGATAGATAGATAGATAGATAGATAGATAGATAGATAGATAGATAGATAGATAGATAGATAGATAGATAGATAGATAGATAGATAGATAGATAGATAGATAGATAGATAGATAGATAGATAGATAGATAGATAGATAGATAGATAGATAGATAGATAGATAGATAGATAGATAGATAGATAGATAGATAGATAGATAGATAGATAGATAGATAGATAGATAGATAGATAGATAGATAGATAGATATGCATAGATATGCACTTTAGTTAGAAAGTACTCCAATATGGTGCTCCTGTACAGCATTCATAATTTGATCATCAGCTAAGTAAGGCTAGCATAGATTTCTGGGCATGAAAAATTCCCTAGCATAAGAGTTAAACATTAACAAACCATATATACCATACGTATGTACCACTGCTAAGGAACTGAACCAAGTGCTACACAAATGTTGCAGCAGTGACCTAATAAAAACACTAAACCCCATGCTACTCTGTCTGTATTAATGAAGATTGAGTCACCGCATGCTGAATGCTTGGAGTGGCTCCAGCTTAGAACATCCCAACCTACCTTCTGATTAAT